>NC_069510.1:30079916-30224916 GCF_027579735.1 Bombina bombina | reverse complement strand
TAGGGCAATGACCTACAAAAGGCCCTTTTAAGGGCCCCCCAAAAGGACAATTTAGGGGTCCCTTGGTAGTTTGGGGCGTGAGGGTTTGTATACTGTTAGGGGTGTTTTTTGTAGCAAAAGAGCTGTTTAACTTAGGGCAATGCCCTACAAAAGGCCCTTTAAAGGGCCCTTGGTAGTTTATTCTAGATTAGGCTTTTTTATTATGGGGTGTTTTTTTTTTTATTGTTTTTTTTTTAAGGGTATTAGAATAGGAATAATTTTTATTTTTTGGGATAATTTAGTTTTTCGTTTTTTTTGTAATGGTAGTTTTTAGTGTAAGGAAGCTTAGGCTTTTTTTGACAGGTAAGCTTGTATTTATTTTAACTAGGTAGTTAGTAAATATATAATAACTATTTACTAACTAGTCTACCTAGTTAAAATAAATACAAACTTAGCTGTGAAATAAAAATAAAACCTAAGCTACCTATAATATAACTATTAGTTATATTGTAGCTAGCTTAGGCCTAGATTTAGAGTTCGGCGGTAAAAGGGCTGTTAACGCTCCGCGGGCTTTTTTCTGGCCGCACCATAAATTTAACTCTGGTATTGAGAGTTAAAACAAATGCTGCGTTAGGCTCCAAAAAAGGAGCGTAGGGCATTTTTACCGCAAATGCAACTCTCGATACCAGAGTTGCTTACGGACGCGGCCGGCATCAAAAACGTGCTCGTGCACGATTCTCCCATAGGAAACAATGGGGCTGTTTGAGCTGAAAAAAAACCTAACACCTGCAAAAAAGCAGCGTTCAGCTCCTAACGCAGCCCCATTGTTTCCTATGGGAAAACACTTCCTACGTCTGCACCTAACACTCTAACATGTACCCCGAGTCTAAACACCCCTAACCTTACACTTATTAACCCCTAATCTGCCGCCCCCGCTATCGCTGACCCCTGCATTACACTTTTAACCCCTAATCTTCCGCTCCGTAAACCGCCGCAACCTACGTTATCCCTATGTACCCCTAATCTGCTGCCCTAACATCGCCGACCCCTATGTTATATTTATTAACCCCTAATCTGCCCCCCACAACGTCGCCGACACCTACCTACACTTATTAACCCCTAATCTGCCGAGCGGACCTGAGCGCTACAATAATAAAGTTATTAACCCCTAATCCGCCTCACTAACCCTATCATAAATGGTATTAACCCCTAATCTGCCCTCCCTAACATCGCCGACACCTACCTTCAATTATTAACCCCTAATCTTCCGATCGGAGCTCACCGCTATTCTAATAAATGTATTAACCCCTAAAGCTAAGTCTAACCCTAACACTAACACCCCCCTAACTTAAATATAATTTACATATAACGAAATAAATTAACTCTTATTAAATAAATTATTCCTATTTAAAGCTAAATACTTACCTGTAAAATAAACCCTAATATAGCTACAATATAAATTATAATTATATTTTAGCTATTTTAGGATTAATATTTATTTTACAGGCAACTTGGTATTTATTTTAACTAGGTAACTATTAAATAGTTCTTAACTATTTAATAGCTATTGTACCTGGTTAAAATAAATACCAAGTTGCCTGTAAAATAAATCCTAACCTAAGATATAATTAAACCTAACACTACCCTATCAATAAAATAATTAAATAAACTACCTACAATTACCTACAATTAACCTAACACTACACTATCAATAAATTAAATAAACACAATTGCTACAAATAACTACAATTAAATAAACTAGCTAAAGTACAAAAAATAAAAAAGAACTAAGTTACAGAAAATAAAAAAATATTTACAAACATAAGAAAAATATTACAACAATTTTAAACTAATTACACCTACTCTAAGCCCCCTAATAAAATAACAAAGCCCCCCAAAATAAAAAATTCCCTACCCTATTCTAAATTAGAAAAGTTACAAGCTCTTTTACCTTACCAGCCCTGAACAGGGCCCTTTGCGGGGCATGCCCCAAGAAGTTCAGCTCTTTTGCCTGTAAAAGAAAACATACAATACCCCCCCCCAACATTACAACCCACCACCCACATACCCCTAATCTAACCCAAACCCCCCTTAAATAAACCTAACACTAAGCCCATGAAGATCTTCCTACCTTGTCTTCACCATACCAGGTTCACCGATCCGTCCTGGCTCCGATATCTTCATCCAACCCAAGCGGGGGCTAGACATCCACTGAAGAAGTCCAGAAGAGGGTCCAAAGTCTTCCTCCTATCCGGCAAGAAGAGGACATCCGGACCGGCAAACATCTTCTCCAAGCGGCATCTTCGATCTTCTTCCATCCGGTGCGGAGCGGGTCCATCTTGAAGCAGGCGACACGGATCCATCCTCTTCTTCCGATGTCTCCCGACGAATGACGGTTCCTTTAAGGGACGTCATCCAAGATGGCGTCCCTCGAATTCCGATTGGCTGATAGGATTCTATCAGCCAATCGGAATTAAGGTAGGAATTTTCTGATTGGCTGATGGAATCAGCCAATCAGAATCAAGTTCAATCCGATTGGCTGATCCAATCAGCCAATCAGATTGAGCTCGCATTCTATTGGCTGTTCCGATCAGCCAATAGAATGCGAGCTCAATCTGATTGGCTGATTGGATCAGCCAATCGGATTGAACTTGATTCTGATTGGCTGATTCCATCAGCCAATCAGAAAATTCCTACCTTAATTCCGATTGGCTGATAGAATCCTATCAGCCAATCGGAATTCGAGGGACGCCATCTTGGATGACGTCCCTTAAAGGAACCGTCATTCGTCGGGAGACATCGGAAGAAGAGGATGGATCCGCGTCGCCTGCTTCAAGATGGACCCGCTCCGCACCGGATGGAAGAAGATCGAAGATGCCGCTTGGAGAAGATGTTTGCCGGTCCGGATGTCCTCTTCTTGCCGGATAGGAGGAAGACTTTGGACCCTCTTCTGGACTTCTTCAGTGGATGTCTAGCCCCCGCTTGGGTTGGATGAAGATATCGGAGCCAGGACGGATCGGTGAACCTGGTATGGTGAAGACAAGGTAGGAAGATCTTCATGGGCTTAGTGTTAGGTTTATTTAAGGGGGGTTTGGGTTAGATTAGGGGTATGTGGGTGGTGGGTTGTAATGTTGGGGGGGGGGGTATTGTATGTTTTCTTTTACAGGCAAAAGAGCTGAACTTCTTGGGGCATGCCCCGCAAAGGGCCCTGTTCAGGGCTGGTAAGGTAAAAGAGCTTGTAACTTTTCTAATTTAGAATAGGGTAGGGAATTTTTTATTTTGGGGGGCTTTGTTATTTTATTAGGGGGCTTAGAGTAGGTGTAATTAGTTTAAAATTGTTGTAATATATTTCTTATGTTTGTAAATATTTTTTTATTTTCTGTAACTTAGTTCTTTTTTATTTTTTGTACTTTAGCTAGTTTATTTAATTGTAGTTATTTGTAGCAATTGTGTTTATTTAATTTATTGATAGTGTAGTGTTAGGTTAATTGTAGGTAATTGTAGGTAGTTTATTTAATTATTTTATTGATAGGGTAGTGTTAGGTTTAATTATATCTTAGGTTAGGATTTATTTTACAGGTAATTTTGTAATTATTTTAACTAGGTAGCTATTAAATAGTTCTTAACTATTTAATAGCTATTGTACCTAGTTAAAATAAATACCAAGTTGCCTGTAAAATAAATATTAATCCTAAAATAGCTAAAATATAATTATAATTTATATTGTAGCTATATTAGGGTTTATTTTACAGGTAAGTATTTAGCTTTAAATAGGAATAATTTATTTAATAAGAGTTAATTTATTTCGTTATATGTAAATTATATTTAAGTTAGGGGGGTGTTAGTGTTAGGGTTAGACTTAGCTTTAGGGGTTAATACATTTATTAGAATAGCGGTGAGCTCCGATCGGAAGATTAGGGGTTAATAATTGAAGGTAGGTGTCGGCGATGTTAGGGAGGGCAGATTAGGGGTTAATACTATTTATGATAGGGTTAGTGAGGCGGGTTAGGGGTTAATAACTTTATTATAGTAGCGGTGCGGTCCGCTCGGCAGATTAGGGGTTAATAAGTGTAGGCAGGTGTCGGCGACGTTGAGGGGGGCAGATTAGGGGTTAATAAATATAATATAGGGGTCGGCGGTGTTAGGGGCAGCAGATTAGGGGTACATAAGTATAACGTAGGTGGCGGTCGGCAGATTAGGGGTTAAAATTTTTAATCGAGTGGCGGCGATGTGGGGGGAGCTCGGTTTAGGGGTACATAGGTAGTTTATGGGTGTTAGTGTACTTTAGGGTACAGTAGTTAAGAGCTTTATAAACCGGCGTTAGCCAGAAAGCTCTTAACTCCTGCTATTTTCAGGCGGCTGGAATCTTGTCGTTAGAGCACTAACGCTCACTGCAGAAACGACTCTAAATACCGGCGTTAGGAAGATCCCATTGAAAAGATAGGCTACGCAAATGGCGTAGGGGGATCTGCGGTATGGAAAAGTTGCGGCTGAAAAGTGAGCGTTAGACCCTTTAATCACTGACTCCAAATACCAGCGGGCGCCCAAAACCAGCGTTAGGAGCCTCTAACGCTGGTTTTGACGGCTACCGCCGAACTCTAAATCTAGGCCTTAGGTTTTATTTCACAGGTAAGTATTTAGTTTAAAATAGGTATTATTTAGTTAATAATTGTAAGTTTAATTTAGATCTATTTTAATTATGTTAAAGTTAGGGGGTGTTAGGGTTATGTTAGGGTTAGGTTTAGGGGTAGGTGTAGGGGTTTATAGTTTAATTTAGATTGTTGCGATGTGGGGGGCTGGCGGTTTAGGGGTTAATAACTTTATTTAGTTGCGGCAATGTCAGGGAGCGGCGGAATAGGGATTAATAACTTTATTTAGGTGGCGGCGATATCGGGAGTGGCAGATTAGGGGTTAATAACTATAGGCAGGCGTCAGCGATGTTGGGGCAGCAGATTAGGGGTGTTTAGACGTGGGGTTTATGTTAGGTTTACTCGTTAGTTTTCTTTCCCCATAGACATTAATGGGGCTGCGTTACGGAGCTTTTCTTTCCGCGATCGCAGGAGTTAGTTTTTTTTCTGACCCGCTCTCCCCATTGATGTCTATGGGGGAAGCGTGCACGAGCACATCAGAACAGCGTTTGTTTTTGGTGCGGTATGGAGATTAAAAAACCCATATCGCCTACACAAGCCAGGTTTTTTAAAACTTGCAATGGCAGCGCTATAGGGGATTAAATAACGCCACTTTTGTTGCGTTCGCAAATTTCCCTATAGCGCTCAAAACTCGTAATCTAGGCGTTTGTTAGCTTTAATATAGTGGGAGACGAGCGTGAGGCGAAACACTTTACATGAGCAATCACTTCTTTTTAAATCACAAATGCTGAATCGTGGTTTTATATAAAATCCCAGCCGCGACTCAAGAACAGCCTGGAACGCGCATGTCCAGCCCCATTTTTGCATCTGTGAGATTGTCGAGACTAATTTTAATCTAGCCAGCAAGACTACTTTAACATGTAAAACAACTATACTGTATATATCTAAATGGAAGGAACGCCCACTGGTGATTGGCTAGAAAAGATAAGTAATATGAACATAAATGAACATGATGTTGGATTAACACCGAGACCCCCTTCGCAGCCTAACCAGCATTTATGAATGTAGGGCAGTGATAAGCATCTGATGACTTTCCTCAGGTTGAAAACATTTAAAACTGTTTGTAAACCTGTTTTTCTAAAATACTCAGACATCTTCAATTTTGAAAAATCTCTTATCACACCTCTTTAACTAGGGCAAAATGCTCATTAAGACAATTGGATACAATCAGTTTAGGATATTAAATAGGATTATTATTCATAATACAAAATCATATATTTTCACATCCATCCATCCATCTATCTATCTCCAATATCTTTCTATCTATCCCTATTAATATCTTTCTTTCTATCTATCTATCTATCTATCTATCTATCTATCTATCTATCTATCTATCTCCAATATCTTTCTATCTATCCCTATTAATATCTATCTATCGGTCTGTCATCTATCTATTTATCCTATTCATTATGCACCTATTCTCTGTCTCACTTTTTATCTGTTCTGTATTTATTCTACTACTGTATCTATCTATCTATCTATCTATCTATCTATCTATCTATCTATGTCTTTCTCTCTCTCTGTCTATCTATCTCTATATCACTACAATATCTATAGGCCACAGATTTGGCTTTTACTGGAAGCTTTGTACGTATTAGGGTAAAAACATTTTTCCCAGTTGAAGTTCCCCTGGAAATGTGCTACTTCTTCATTTTCCAAGATGATCCAGTTTCAAAATGAAGCCAAGTCGTTTCAAATGTCACCTTTAACAATGAAATTCAAAACTCTCACAATAAATAATAATGGTACAAAAAATAAACATGCTGCAGCAGTATAATCTGTTAAGACAACTGATGTCAAGCGCAAAAGCAAAAATGTGCAGAATTTGTTAATGGTTTTAATGCTCCTGATGGAAGAGAGAGAAGAACAATTACAGGCTGAGCAATGAAATGATTTTTCTCCTGCTAATGGAGACAGGTATCCACTTAAGGACCATACAAATTGCCAGCAATGGAGCCGCGTTCTGCTGGCTCAGCATCAGCCAACAATCACATCGTGCCTCTCTGTCTTGTGTTTTAAGGTTAAACAAACCCCTTCAGTGCCAGAGGAGAACCAAATCCGGCTAGAATATGCACTTTCATTAGTAAGTGGGGTTTTTTGGGGGGGGAACTGAAAAGAGACAAAATATTGAGAGGGGCAAAAGGCAATGAAGTGAAGGGAAGGAAGGGTATAAGAGATGCCAACATGAAGGCTTTCCAATAAATAAACTACCTAAATGGCAATGATCATATGCTCTCAAGCACAGTATAGTAACAGCAATGATCATATGCTCTCAACAACTGTATAGTAACAGCAATGATCATATGCTCTCAACCACAGTATAGTAACAGCAATGATCATATGCTCTTAACCACAGTATAGTAATAGCAATGATCATATGCTCTTAACCACAGTATAGTAACAGCAATGATCATATGCTCTCAACCACAGTATAGTAACAGCAATGATCATATGCTCTCAACCACAGTATAGCAACAGTAATGACCATATGCTCTCAAGCATAGTATAGTAACAGCAATGATCATATGCTCTTAAACCCAGTATAGTAACAGCAATAATCATATGCTCTCAACCACAGTATAGTAACAGCAATGATCATATGCTCTCAACCACAGTATAGTAACAGCAATGATCATATGCTCTCAACTACAGTATAGTAACAGCAATAATCATATGCTCTCAACCACAGTATAGTAACAGCAATGATCATATGCTCTCAACCACAGTATAGTAACAGCAATGATCATATGCTCTCAACCACAGTATAGTAACAGCAATGATCATATGCTCTCAACCACAGTATAGTAACAGCAATGATCATATGCTCTCAACCACAGTATAGTAACAGCAATAATCATATGCTCTCAACCACAGTATAGTAACAGCAATGATCATATGCTCTCAACCACAGTATAGTAACAGCAATGATCATATGCTCTCAACTACAGTATAGTAACAGCAATAATCATATGCTCTCAACCACAGTATAGTAACAGCAATGATCATACGCTCTCAACCACAGTATAGTAACAGCAATGATCATATGCTCTCAACCACAGTATAGTAACAGCAATAATCATATGCTCTCAACCACAGTATAGTAACAGCAATGATCATATGCTCTCAACCACAGTATAGTAACAGCAATGATCATATGCTCTCAACCACAGTATAGTAACAGCAATGATCATATGCTCTCAACTACAGTATAGTAACAGCAATGATCATATGCTCTCAACTACAGTATAGTAACAGCAATGATCATATGCTCTCAACCACAGTATAGTAACAGCAATGATCATATGCTCTCAACCACAGTATAGTAACAGCAATGATCATATGCTCTCAACCACAGTATAGTAACAGCAATGATCATATGCTCTCAAGCACAGTATAGTAACAGCAATGATCATATGATCATATGCTCTCAATCACAGTATAGTAACAGCAATGATCATATGCTCTCAACCACAGTATAGTAACAGCAATGATCATATGCTCTCAATCACAGTATAGTAACAGCAATGATCATATGCTCTCAACCACAGTATAGCAATAGCAATAATCATATGCTCTTAACCACAGTATAGTAACAGCAATAATCATATGCTCTTAACCACAGTATAGTAACAGCAATAATCATATGCTCTTAACCACAGTATAGCAATAGCAATAATCATATGCTCTTAACCACAGTAGCAATAGCAATAATCATATGCTCTCAAGCACAGTATAGCAATAGCAATAATCATATGCTCTCAAGCACAGTATAGCAATAGCAATAATCATATGCTCTTAACCACAGTATAGCAATAGCAATAATCATATGCTCTTAACCACAGTATAGCAATAGCAATAATCATATGCTCTTAACCACAGTAGCAATAGCAATAATCATATGCTCTCAAGCACAGTATAGCAATAGCAATAATCATATGCTCTTAACCACAGTATAGCAATAGCAATAATCATATGCTCTCAAGCACAGTATAGTAATAGCAATAATCATATGCTCTTAACTACAGTATAGCAATAGCAATAATCATATGCTCTCAAGCACAGTATAGTAATAGCAATAATCATATGCTCTTAACCACAGTATAGCAATAGCAATAATCATATGCTCTCAAGCACAGTATAGCAATAGCAATAATCATATGCTCTTAACCACAGTATAGCAATAGCAATAATCATATGCTCTCAAGCACAGTATAGTAACAGCAATAATCATATGCTCTTAACCACAGTATAGCAATAGCAATAATCATATGCTCTTAACCACAGTATAGCAATAGCAATAATCATATGCTCTCAAGCACAGTATAGTAATAGCAATAATCATATGCTCTTAACTACAGTATAGCAATAGCAATAATCATATGCTCTTAACCACAGTATAGCAATAGCAATAATCATATGCTCTTAACCACAGTAGCAATAGCAATAACCATATGCTCTCAAGCACAGTATAGCAATAGCAATAATCATATGCTCTTAACCACAGTATAGCAATAACAATAATCATATGCTCTTAACCACAGTAGCAATAGCAATAACCATATGCTCTCAAGCACAGTATAGCAATAGCAATAATCATATGCTCTCAAGCACAGTATACTAATAGCAATAATCATATGCTCTTAACCACAGTATAGCAATAACAATAATCATATGCTCTTAACCACAGTAGCAATAGCAATAATCATATGCTCTCAAGCACAGTATAGTAACAGCAATAATCATATGCTCTTAACCACAGTATAGCAATAGCAATAATCATATGCTCTTAACCACAGTATAGCAATAGCAATAATCATATGCTCTTAACCACAGTATAGCAATAGCAATAATCATATGCTCTCAAGCACAGTATAGCAATAGCAATAATCATATGCTCTTAACCACAGTATAGTAATAGCAATAATCATATGCTCTCAACCACAGTATAGTAATAGCAATAATCATATGCTCTTAACCACAGTATAGTAACAGCAATAATCATATGCTCTTAACCACAGTATAGCAATAGCAATAATCATATGCTCTTAACCACAGTATAGCAATAGCAATAATCATATGCTCTTAACCACAGTATAGCAATAGCAATAATCATATGCTCTCAACCACAGTATAGTAATAGCAATAATCATATGCTCTCAAGCACAGTATAGTAATAGCAATAATCATATGCTCTTAACCACAGTATAGCAATAGCAATAATCATATGCTCTTAACCACAGTATAGCAATAGCAATAATCATATGCTCTTAACCACAGTAGCAATAGCAATAACCATATGCTCTCAAGCACAGTATACTAATAGCAATAATCATATGCTCTTAACCACAGTATAGCAATAGCAATAATTATATGCTCTTAACCACAGTATAGCAATAGCAATAATCATATGCTCTCAAGCACAGTATAGCAATAGCAATAATCATATGCTCTTAACCACAGTATAGCAATAGCAATAATCATATGCTCTTAACCACAGTAGCAATAGCAATAATCATATGCTCTCAAGCACAGTATAGCAATAGCAATAATCATATGCTCTTAACCACAGTAGCAATAGCAATAATCATATGCTCTCAACCACAGTATAGTAACAGCAATAATCATATGCTCTAAACCACAGTATAGCAATAGCAATAATCATATTCTCTTAACCACAGTATAGCAATAGCAATAATCATATGCTCTTAACCACAGTATAACAATAGCAATAATCATATGCTCTTAACCACAGTATAGCAATAGCAATAATCATATGCTCTTAACCACAGTAGCAATAGCAATAACCATATGCTCTCAAGCACAGTATAGCAATAGCAATAATCATATGCTCTCAAGCACAGTATAGCAATAGCAATAATCATATGCTCTCAACCATAGTATAGTAACAGCAATAATCATATGCTCTTAACCACAGTATAGCAATAGCAATAATCATATGCTCTTAACCACAGTATAGCAATAGCAATAATCATATGCTCTTAACCACAGTATAGCAATAATCATATGCTCTTAACCACAGTATAGCAATAGCAATAATCATATGCTCTCAACCACAGTATAGCAATAGCAATAATCATATGCTCTTAACCACAGTAGCAATAGCAATAATCATATGCTCTCAACCACAGTATAGTAACAGCAATGATCATATGCTCTTAACCACAGTATAGCAATAGCAATAATCATATGCTCTTAACCACAGTATAGCAATAATCATATGCTCTTAACCACAGTATAGCAATAGCAATAATCATATGCTCTCAACCACAGTATAGCAATAGCAATAATCATATGCTCTCAACCACAGTATAGTAACAGCAATAATCATATGCTCTTAACCACAGTATAGCAATAGCAATAATCATATGCTCTCAACCACAGTATAGCAATAGCAATAATCATATGCTCTTAACCACAGTAGCAATAGCAATAATCATATGCTCTCAACCACAGTATAGTAACAGCAATGATCATATGCTCTTAACCACAGTATAGCAATAGCAATAATCATATGCTCTTAACCACAGTATAGCAATAATCATATGCTCTTAACCACAGTATAGCAATAGCAATAATCATATGCTCTCAACCACAGTATAGCAATAGCAATAATCATATGCTCTCAACCACAGTATAGTAACAGCAATAATCATATGCTCTCAACCACAGTATAGTAACAGCAATGATCATATGCTCTCAACCACAGTATAGTAACAGCAATGATCATATGCTCTCAACCACAGTATAGTAACAGCAATGATCATATGCTCTCAACTACAGTATAGTAACAGCAATAATCATATGCTCTCAACCACAGTATAGTAACAGCAATGATCATATGCTCTCAACCACAGTATAGTAACAGCAATGATCATATGCTCTCAACCACAGTATAGTAACAGCAATAATCATATGCTCTCAACCACAGTATAGTAACAGCAATGATCATATGCTCTCAACCACAGTATAGTAACAGCAATGATCATATGCTCTCAACCACAGTATAGTAACAGCAATGATCATATGCTCTCAACTACAGTATAGTAACAGCAATGATCATATGCTCTCAACTACAGTATAGTAACAGCAATGATCATATGCTCTCAACCACAGTATAGTAACAGCAATGATCATATGCTCTCAACCACAGTATAGTAACAGCAATGATCATATGCTCTCAACCACAGTATAGTAACAGCAATGATCATATGCTCTCAAGCACAGTATAGTAACAGCAATGATCATATGATCATATGCTCTCAATCACAGTATAGTAACAGCAATGATCATATGCTCTCAACCACAGTATAGTAACAGCAATGATCATATGCTCTCAATCACAGTATAGTAACAGCAATGA
Source organism: Bombina bombina (assembly GCF_027579735.1). Taxonomy (NCBI): domain Eukaryota; kingdom Metazoa; phylum Chordata; class Amphibia; order Anura; family Bombinatoridae; genus Bombina; species Bombina bombina. The sequence goes on along the minus strand of NC_069510.1, from coordinate 30,212,907 downwards.
TCATATGCTCTCAACCACAGTATAGCAATAGCAATAATCATATGCTCTTAACCACAGTATAGTAACAGCAATAATCATATGCTCTTAACCACAGTATAGTAACAGCAATAATCATATGCTCTTAACCACAGTATAGCAATAGCAATAATCATATGCTCTTAACCACAGTAGCAATAGCAATAATCATATGCTCTTAACCACAGTATAGCAATAGCAATAATCATATGCTCTTAACCACAGTATAGCAATAGCAATAATCATATGCTCTCAACCACAGTATAGTAACAGCAATAATCATATGCTCTTAACCACAGTATAGCAATAGCAATAATCATATGCTCTCAAGCACAGTATAGCAATAGCAATAATCATATGCTCTTAACCACAGTAGCAATAGCAATAATCATATGCTCTCAAGCACAGTATAGTAACAGCAATAATCATATGCTCTTAACCACAGTATAGCAATAGCAATAATCATATGCTCTTAACCACAGAATAGCAATAGCAATAATCATATGCTCTTAACCACAGTATAGCAATAGCAATAATCATATGCTCTTAACCACAGTATAGCAATAGCAATAATCATATGCTCTCAACCACAGTGTAGTAATAGCAATAATCATATGCTCTCAAGCACAGTATAGTAATAGCAATAATCATATGCTCTTAACCACAGTATAGCAATAGCAATAATCATATGCTCTTAACCACAGTATAGCAATAGCAATAATCATATGCTCTTAACCACAGTATATCAATAGCAATAATCATATGCTCTTAACCACAGTATAGCAATAGCAATAATCATATGCTCTTAACCACAGTAGCAATAGCAATAACCATATGCTCTCAAGCACAGTATACTAATAGCAATAATCATATGCTCTTAACCACAGTATAGCAATAGCAATAATCATATGCTCTTAACCACAGTATAGCAATAGCAATAATCATATGCTCTCAAGCACAGTATAGTAATAGCAATAATCATATGCTCTTAACCACAGTATAGCAATAGCAATAATCATATGCTCTTAACCACAGTATAGCAATAGCAATAATCATATGCTCTTAACCACAGTAGCAATAGCAATAATCATATGCTCTCAAGCACAGTATAGCAATAGCAATAATCATATGCTCTTAACCACAGTAGCAATAGCAATAATCATATGCTCTCAACCACAGTATAGTAACAGCAATAATCATATGCTCTTAACCACAGTATAGCAATAGCAATAATCATATGCTCTTAACCACAGTATAACAATAGCAATAATCATATGCTCTTAACCACAGTATAGCAATAGCAATAATCATATGCTCTTAACCACAGTATAGCAATAGCAATAATCATATGCTCTTAACCACAGTATAGCAATAGCAATAATCATATGCTCTCAAGCACAGTATAGCAATAGCAATAATCATATGCTCTCAAGCACAGTATAGCAATAGCAATAATCATATGCTCTCAACCACAGTATAGTAACAGCAATAATCATATGCTCTTAACCACAGTATAGCAATAGCAATAATCATATGCTCTTAACCACAGTATAGCAATAGCAATAATCATATGCTCTTAACCACAGTATAGCAATAATCATATGCTCTTAACCACAGTATAGCAATAGCAATAATCATATGCTCTCAACCACAGTATAGCAATAGCAATAATCATATGCTCTTAACCACAGTAGCAATAGCAATAATCATATGCTCTCAACCACAGTATAGTAACAGCAATGATCATATGCTCTTAACCACAGTATAGCAATAGCAATAATCATATGCTCTTAACCACAGTATAGCAATAGCAATAATCATATGCTCTTAACCACAGTATAGCAATAGCAATAATCATATGCTCTTAACCACAGTATAGCAATAGCAATAATCATATGCTCTTAACCACAGTAGCAATAGCAATAATCATATGCTCTCAAGCACAGTATAGCAATAGCAATAATCATATGCTCTTAACCACAGTAGCAATAGCAATAATCATATGCTCTCAAGCACAGTATAGTAACAGCAATAATCATATGCTCTTAACCACAGTATAGCAATAGCAATAATCATATGCTCTTAACCACAGTATAGCAATAGCAATAATCATATGCTCTCAAGCACAGTATAGCAATAGCAATAATCATATGCTCTTAACCACAGTATAGCAATAGCAATAATCATATGCTCTTAACCACAGTATAGCAATAGCAATAATCATATGCTCTCAAGCACAGTATAGCAATAGCAATAATCATATGCTCTTAACCACAGTATAGCAATAGCAATAATCATATGCTCTTAACCACAGTAGCAATAGCAATAACCATATGCTCTCAAGCACAGTATAGCAATAGCAATAATCATATGCTCTCAAGCACAGTATAGCAATAGCAATAATCATATGCTCTTAACCACAGTATAGCAATAGCAATAATCATATGCTCTTAACCACAGTATAGCAATAGCAATAATCATATGCTCTTAACTACAGTATAGCAATAGCAATAATCATATGCTCTCAAGCACAGTATAGCAATAGCAATAATCATATGCTCTTAACCACAGTATAGCAATAGCAATAATCATATGCTCTTAACCACAGTATAGCAATAGCAATAATCATATGCTCTTAGCCACAGTATACTAATAGCAATAATCATATGCTCTTAACCACAGTAGCAATAGCAATAATCATATGCTCTCAAGCACAGTATAGCAATAGCAATAATCATATGCTCTTAACAACAGTATAGCAATAGCAATAATCATATGCTCTTAACCACAGTATAGCAATAATCATATGCTCTTAACCACAGTATACTAATAGCAATAATCATATGCTCTTAACCACAGTATACTAATAGCAATAATCATATGCTCTTAACCACAGTATAGCAATAACAATAATCATATGCTCTTAACCACAGTATAGCAATAGCAATAATCATATGCTCTTAACCACAGTATAGCAATAGCAATAATCATATGCTCTTAACCACAGTATAGCAATAGCAATAATCATATGCTCTTAACCACAGTAGCAATAGCAATAATCATATGCTCTTAACCACAGTAGCAATAGCAATAATCATATGCTCTCAACCACAGTATAGTAACAGCAATAATCATATGCTCTTAACCACAGTATAGCAATAGCAATAATCATATGCTCTCAAGCACAGTATAGCAATAGCAATAATCATATGCTCTTAACCACAGTAGCAATAGCAATAATCATATGCTCTCAAGCACAGTATAGCAATAGCAATAATCATATGCTCTCAAGCACAGTATAGCAATAGCAATAATCATATGCTCTCAAGCACAGTATAGCAATAGCAATAATCATATGCTCTCAAGCACAGTATACTAATAGCAATAATCATATGCTCTCAAGCACAGTATACTAATAGCAATAATCATATGCTCTCAAGCACAGTATACTAATAGCAATAATCATATGCTCTCAAGCACAGTATACTAATAGCAATAATCATATGCTCTCAACCACAAAAAAAAATAAAAAATTAGCATTCAGATTTTATTTTCCATTAATTTAGCTTCACAAGCTCTCAAACACTGTTGTTTCCAGAGAAGTGTGAATGTGAGGAACTATCTGCAGTCAGCATCCTCTTTTCTGGGGGTGTCTAATTTTTACCTTGCAAACCACATATACACTGCTTTATTCCCTAAAAACATACATGCTCAGTTTTACCCTACGAAACACTTATGCTCAGTTTTACCCCCAAAACACACATGCTCAGTTTAACCCCCAAAACACACATGCTCAGTTTTACCCCCAAAACACACATGCTCAGTTTTACCCCCCAAAACACACATGCTCAGTTTTACCCCCCAAAACACTCATGCTCAGTTTTACCCCCCAAAACACATATGCTCAGTTTTACCCCCCAAAACACTCATGCTCAGTTTTACCCCCCAAAACACATATGCTCAGTTTTACCCCCCAAAACACACATGCTCAGTTTTACCCCCCAAAACACATATGCTCAGTTTTACCCCGCAAAACACTTATGCTCAGTTTAACCCCCAAAACACACATGCTCAGTTTTACCCAGCAAAACACTTATGCTCAGTTTTACCCCGCAAAACACTTATGCTCAGTTTAACCCCCAAAACACACATGCTCAGTTTTACCCAGCAAAACACTTATGCTCAGTTTAACCCCCAAAACACACATGCTCAGTTTTACCCCCCAAAACACACATGCTCAGTTTTACCAACCAAAACACACATGCTCAGTTTTACCCCCCAAAACACACATGCTCAGTTTTACCCCCCAAAACACATATGCTCAGTTTTACCCCCAAAAACACTCATGCTCAGTTTTTCCCCCAAAAAAACATATGCTCAGTTTTACCCCCCAAAACACATATGCTAAGTTTAACCCCCCAAAAAACATATGCTCAGTTTTACCCCCCAAAACACTCATGCTCAGTTTTACCCCCCAAAACACATATGCTCAGTTTTACCCCCCAAAACACATATGCTCAGTTTAACCCCTAAAACACATATGCTCAGTTTAACCCCTAAAACTCATACGCTCAGTTTAACCCCTAAAACACATATGCTCAGTTTAACCCCTAAAACACATATGCTCACTTTAACCCCTAAAACACATATACTCACTTTAACCCCTAAAACACACATGCTCAGTTTTACCCCTAAAACACATATGCTCAGTTTAACCCCTAAAACACACATGCTCAGTTTTACCCCTAAAACACATATGCTCAGTTTAACCCCTAAAACACACATGCTCAGTTTTACCCCTAAAACACATATGCTCAGTTTTACCCCTAAAACACATACGCTCAGTTTAACCCCTAAAACACACATGCTCAGTTTTACCCCTAAAACACATATGCTCACTTTAACCCCTAAAACACACATGCTCAGTTTAACCCCTAAAACACATAGCTCAGTTTTACCCCCAAACACATACGCTCAGTTTAACCCCTAAAACACACATGCTCAGTTTAACCCCTAAAACACACATGCTCAGTTTTACCCCCAAACACATACGCTCAGTTTAACCCCTAAAACACACATGCTCAGTTTAACCCCTAAAACACACATGCTCAGTTTTACCCCCAAACACATACGCTCAGTTTAACCCCTAAAACACACATGCTCAGTTTTACCCCTAAAACACATATGCTCAGTTTTACCCCCAAACACATACGCTCAGTTTAACCCCTAAAACACACATGCTCAGTTTAACCCCTAAAACACACATGCTCAGTTTTACCCCCAAACACATACGCTCAGTTTAACCCCTAAAACACACATGCTCAGTTTTACCCCCAAACACATATGCTCAGTTTAACCCCTAAAACACACATGCTCAGTTTAACCCCTAAAACACACATGCTCAGTTTTACCCCCAAACACACATGCTCAGTTTTACCCCCAAACACACATGCTCTTTTACACCACAAATGACACAGTATATGTGTAAAAAGATTTGTTGTCTATCACTGTATATCACACTATCACAGTCACTACTGTATTAATCCAAACATTTTCACCAAATCGGGACAGTATGAGAGCTAAAATCTGTTATGTTCATGAGTAAAGGTGATGCAGATGTGCGTTCCTTTTAATTCAAATCTAAATTATAAGTAACAGATTTGCATTGTGAATAGCTTACCCGTCCTTTAGATGGGAGTTTATAGCCACTTTATTGTGTAAATTCCTCCGCTCAGTTTGTTTTTCTGCTTCTTCAGATCCTACTAAGATCTATAGAAAGAATACCGACAGTGTATTTCTTAGAATAACTATGCATAGTATAAAAAAAAAAAACTTTAGAATAGAAAATTGTTTTTCCCATATTGGATAAAATTACGAGACAACCTCATCAGATACAAACGCTACCTGTTCAATCAATTAAAAGTAAAATGGCCTTAAACCTATAATGCATTCACAAAACCTGCAAAATCCATTTTGGGATAGATTAGCTCACTGGCGGCATTGCACAAGCATTTCGTTAGAAATGCTTGCGCAATGATAAATCGACATTTAATAAATTTACCCCTAAATCTGAATTCGTAGGGGGATATTTATCAAAGGTCTGGCGGACCTTGCTGAATGCAGAGAGCAATACGCTCTCCGTATTCAGCATTGCACCAGCAGCTCTTGTGAGCTGCTGGTGTAACGCCGCCCCCTGCAGATTCGCGGCCAATCGGCCGCCAGCAGGGGGGTGTCAATCAATCCGATCGTACTCGATCGGGTTGAATTGCAGCGATGTCTGTCCGCCTGCTGGCGGACAGGTTATGGAGCAGCGGTCTTTATAACTGCTGTTTCTGGCGAGTCTGCAGGCTTGCCAGAAACACGGGCCCTCAAGCTCCATCCGGAACTTGATAAATGGGCCCCTAAAAGTTCAATTTTTAATTTTTATGTGCTTTTAATATATGTTGCTATTTCACATAAATTTCAAAGATATTAACAGTCACATTAGTTTTATGCAAATACATTTTTTTAACATTTCTAATCTACAGCTATCTTTTATGCATCTAATATTTTAAAAGCTAATTCGAAATAATGCAAATCAATTTTGATTTCAAATGCTCTTAATAGATCATGTATAATGTGTCATGTGTCATGTATAATGTGTAATGTGTAATGTGTAATGTATAATGTATAATGTGTAATGTGTAATGTATAATGTGTAATGTGTAATGTGTAATGTGTAATGTGTAATGTGTAATGTGTAATGTGTAATGTGTAATGTGTAATGTGTAATGTATAATGTATAATGTGTAATGTATAATGTGTAATGTGTAATGTATAATGTGTAATGTGTAATGTGTAATGTATAATGTATAATGTGTAATGTGTAATGTGTAATGTGTAATGTGTAATGTGTAATGTGTAATGTATAATGTATAATGTGTAATGTGTAATGTGTAATGTATAATGTATAATGTGTAATGTGTAATGTATAATGTATAATGTGTAATGTGTAATGTGTAATGTGTAATGTATAATGTGTAATGTGTAATGTATAATGTGTAATGTGTAATGTGTAATGTGTAATGTGTAATGTGTAATGTGTAATGTGTAATGTGTAATGTGTAATGTGTAATGTATAATGTGTAATGTGTAATGTGTAATGTGTAATGTGTAATGTGTAATGTGTAATGTATAATGTATAATGTGTAATGTATAATGTGTAATGTGTAATGTGTAATGTGTAATGTGTAATGTGTAATGTGTAATGTATAATGTATAATGTGTAATGTGTAATGTGTAATGTGTAATGTATAATGTGTAATGTATAATGTGTAATGTGTAATGTGTAATGTGTAATGTGTAATGTGTAATGTGTAATGTGTAATGTGTAATGTATAATGTATAATGTGTAATGTATAATGTGTAATGTGTAATGTGTAATGTGTAATGTGTAATGTGTAATGTATAATGTGTAATGTGTAATGTGTAATGTGTAATGCATAATGTATAATGTGTAATGTGTAATGTGTAATGTATAATGTGTATATTCGATCTATTATGAACATTTCATTGAAAATTACATTCCAAAACCAGAAATAACAATCAATTTTCTAATTTAAAAAAAAAAATAATTCTTATTAACATTCGATTTTCCAAATTGAATTTAAACAATAACATTTGTTCTACCATTCAAATTCAAATTTAACCACATTCGCCCATCCCTACGTATTTCTATACAAGGGCACCACACAATGTCCTATTAAAGTGAGAGTCAATCCTAACATTTGTGAAACGCTAGGATTGACCATTGAAACAAAGGGGACTTTTATTCATGAAGTATAAAATACTTCATGTTGAAAGCTCCTTTATTTGTTTCAAGTGTTGTCGCACTTAGCTGCTCAGGCAGCTCATATAGTTTTGATAAGAGGTGACGTTTCCACCTCTTAGCAAACAGCGTGCTGGAAATCCGGCGCAACAGGGAGACAAGCAGGATTTCTCGCACGGCTATTGGCTAAGAGGTGAAAACGTCACCGCTCAAGCAAAACAGCGGTCTGCCGTGGGTTGCCTTAGTAGCTCAGTGCGTCAACGCTTGAAACAAATAAAGGAGCTTTCAGCATGAAGTATTTTATACTTCATGAATAAAAGTCCCCTTTATTTGTTTCAATGGTCAATCTTAGGCCTAGATTTGGAGTTTGGCGGTAGCCGTGAAAACCAGCGTTAGAGGCTCCTAACGCTGGTTTTAGGCTACCGCCGGTATTTGGAGTCACTCAAAAAAGGGTCTAACGCTCACTTTTCAGCCGCGACTTTTCCATACCGCAGATCCCCTTACGTCATTTGCGTATCCTATCTTTTCAATGGGATCTTTCTAACTCCGGTATTTAGAGTCGTGGCTGAAGTGAGCGTTAGAAATCTAACGACAAAACTCCAGCCGCAGAAAAAAGTCAGTAGTTAAGAGCTTTCTGGGCTAACGCCGGTTCATAAAGCTCTTAACTACTGTGCTCTAAAGTACACTAACACCCATAAACTACCTATGTACCCCTAAACCGAGGTCCCCCCACATCGCCGACACTCGATTAAATTTTTTAACCCCTAATCTGCCGACCGCCATCTACGTTATACTTATGTACCCCTAATCTGCTGCCCCTAACACCGCCGACCCCTGTATTATATTTATTAACCCCTAACCTGCCCCCCACAACGTCGCTGCCAGCTACCTACAATAATTAACCCCTAATCTGCCGACCGCAAAGCGCCGCCACCTACATTATAGCTATGTACCCCTAAGCTGCTGCCCCTAACACCGCCGACCCCTATATTAAAATTATTAACCCCTAATCTGCCGCCCTCAACGTCGCCTCCACCTGCCTACACTTATTAACCCCTAATCTGCCGACCGGACCGCACCACTATTATAATAAAGTTATTAACCCCTAATCCGCCTCACTAACCCTATAATAAATAGTATTAACCCCTAATCTGCCCTCCCTAACATCGCCGACACCTAACTTCAAACATTAACCCCTAATCTGCCGACCGGAGCTCACCGCTATTCTAATAAATGTATTAACCCCTAAAGCTAAGTCTAACCCTAACACTAACACCCCCCTAAATTAAATATAATTTAAATCTAACGAAATTAATTAACTCTTCTTAAATAAATTATTCCTATTTAAAGCTAAATACTTACCTGTAAAATAAATCCTAATATAGCTACAATATAAATTATAATGATATTATAGCTATTTTAGGATTAATATTTATTTTACAGGTAACTTTGTATTTATTTTAACCAGGTACAATAGCTATTAAATAGTTAAGAACTATTTAATAGCTAAAATAGTTAAAATAATTACAAATTTACCTTTAAAATAAATCCTAACCTAAGTTACAATTAAACCTAACACTACACTATCAATAAATAAATTAAATAAAATACCTATAATTATCTACAATTAAACCTAACACTACACTATCAATAAATAAATTAAATACAATTCCTACAAATAAATACAATGAAATAAACTAACTAAAGTACAAAAAATAAAAAAGAACTAAGTTACAAAAAATAAAAAAATATTTACAAACATTAGAAAAATATTACAACAATTTTAAACTAATTACACCTACTCTAAGCCCCCTAATAAAATAACAAATCCCCCCAAAATAAAAAAATGCCCTACCCTATTCTAAATTACTAAAGTTCAAAGCTCTTTTACCTTACCAGCCCTGAACAGGGCCCTTTGTGGGGCATGCCCCAAGAAGTTCAGCTCTTTTGCCTGTAAAAAAAAACATACAATACCCCCCCCCAACATTACAACCCACCACCCACATACCCCTAATCTAACCCAAACCCCCCTTAAATAAACCTAACACTAAGCCCCTGAAGATCTTCCTACCTTGTCTTCACCCTACCAGGTTCACCGATCGATCCAGAAGAGCTCCTCCGATGTCCTGATCCAAGCCCAAGCGGGGGGCTGAAGAGGTCCATGATCCGGATGAAGTCTTCTATCAACGGCATCTTCAATCTTCTTTCTTCGGGAGCCATCATCTTCTATCCGACGCGGAACATCCTCTTCTCCCGACGCCTACTAGCCGAATGACGGTTCCTTTAAATGACGTCATCCAAGATGGCGTCCCTCGAATTCCGATTGGCTGATAGGATTCTATCAGCCAATCGGAATTAAGGTAGGAAAATTCTGATTGGCTGATGGAATCATCCAATCAGAATCAAGTTCAATCCGATTGGCTGATCCGATCAGCCAATCAGATTGAGCTCGCATTCTATTGGCTGATCGGAACAGCCAATAGAATGCGAGCTCAATCTGATTGGCTGATTGAATCAGCCAATCGGATTGAACTTCATTCTGATTGGCTGATTCCATCAGCCAATCAGAATATTCCTACCTTAATTCCGATTGGCTGATAGAATCCTATCAGCCAATCAGAATTCGAGGGACGCCATCTTGGATGACGTCATTTAAAGGAACCGTCATTCGGCTAGTAGGCATCGGGAGAAGAGGATGTTCCGCGTCGGATGGAAGATGATGGCTCCCGAAGAAAGAAGATTGAAGATGCCGTTGATAGAAGACTTCATCCGGATCATGGACCTCTTCAGCTCCCGCTTGGAAGAAGACTTCAGCCGGATCATGGACCTCTTCAGCTCCCGCATGGATGATGACTTCAGCCGGATCATGGACCTCTTCAGCCCCCCGCTTGGGCTTGGATCAGGACATCGGAGGAGCTCTTCTGGATCGATCGGTGAACCTGGTATGGTGAAGATAAGGTAGGAAGATCTTCAGGGGCTTAGTGTTAGGTTTATTTAAGGGGGGTTTGGGTTAGATTAGGGGTATGTGGGTGGTGGGTTGTAATGTTGGGGGGGGGGTATTGTATGTTTTTTTTTACAGGCAAAAGAGCTGAACTTCTTGGGGCATGCCCCGCAAAGGGCCCTGTTCAGGGCTGGTAAGGTAAAAGAGCTTTAGTAATTTAGAATAGGGTAGGGCATTTTTTTATTTTGGGGGGATTTGTTATTTTATTAGGGGGCTTAGAGTAGGTGTAATTAGTTTAAAATTGTTGTAAAATTTTTCTAATGATTGTAAATATTTTTTTATTTTTTGTAACTTAGTTCTTTTTTTATTTTTTGTACTTTAGTTAGTTTATTTCATTTTATTTATTTGTAGGAATTGTATTTAATTTATTTATTGATAGTGTAGTGTTAGGTTTAATTGTAGATAATTATAGGTATTTTATTTAATTTATTTATTGATAGTGTAGTGTTAGGTTTAATTGTAACTTAGGTTAGGATTTATTTTAAAGGTAAATTTGTAATTATTTTAACTATTTTAGCTATTATATAGTTCTTAACTATTTAATAGCTATTGTACCTGGTTAAAATAAATACAAAGTTACCTGTAAAATAAATATTAATCCTAAAATAGCTATAATATCATTATAATTTATATTGTAGCTATATTAGGATTTATTTTACAGGTAAGTATTTAGCTTTAAATAGGAATAATTTATTTAAGAAGAGTTAATTAATTTCGTTAGATTAAAATTATATTTAATTTAGGGGGGTGTTAGTGTTAGGGTTAGACTTAGCTTTAGGGGTTAATACATTTATTAGAATAGCGGTGAGCTCCAGTCGGCAGATTAGGGGTTAATAATTGAAGTTAGGTGTTAGGGAGGGCAGATTAGGGGTTAATACTATTTATTATAGGGTTAGTGAGGCGGATTAGGGGTTAATAACTTTATTATAATAGCGGTGCGGTCCGCTCGGCAGATTAGGGGTTAATAAGTGTAGGCAGGTGGAGGCGACGTTGTGGGGGGCAGATTAGGGGTTAATAAATATAATATAGGGGTCGGCGGTGTTAGGGGCAGCAGATTAGGGGTACATAGGGATAATGTAAGTAGCGGCGGTTTATGGAGCGGCAGATTAGGGGTTAAAAATAATATACAGGGGTCAGCGATAGCGGGGGCCCCAGAATAGGGGTTAATAAGTGTAAGGTTAGGGGTGTTTAGACTCGGGGTAAATGTTAGAGTGTTAGGTGCAGACGTAGGAAGTGTTTCCCCATAGGAAACAATGGTGCTGCGTTAGGAGCTGAACGCGGCTTTTTTGCAGGTGTTAGGTTTTTTTTCAGCTCAAACAGCCCCATTGTTTCCTATGGGTGAATCGTGCACGAGCACGTTTTTGAGGCTGGCCGCGTCCGTAAGCAACTCTGGTATCGAGAGTTGAAGTTGCGTTAAATATGCTCTACGCTCCTTTTTTGGAGCCTAACGCAGCCATTCTGTGGACTCTCAATACCAGAGTTATTTTAAAGGTGCGGCCAGAAAAAAGCCAGCGTTAGATACGCGGGTCGTTACCGACAAAACTCTAAATCTAGCCGTTAGCGTTTATACAAATGCTAGGATTGACTTTCACTTTAAAGGGACACTAATCCCAATTTTTTTCATTTCATGATTCAGATAGAGCAGGAAATTTTAAGGAACTTTCTAATTTATTCCTATTATCAATTTTTCTTCGTTCTCTTGGTATCTTTATTTGAAAACGCAGAAATAAAAACGTTAGAGGCGGCCCATTTTTGGTTGAGAACCTGGGTAGTGGTGAACCAAAACTGGTCTGGTGTTCTGGTAAGAGGGCGAACTTTGGAAAAGAGCGAACCATGTCACTTCCTGCTGTTTCACACATTTTGGACCTAATGCGCATGCGTGCCAGCATCATCACATACCTGGCTGCATACGTCACTACTAAAATATTTAGAGCTGTGAAATTCAGGAACCCTTTGTAGAGCGCATGCGTGGGATTTTGTATCACAAATGGTGCGCTCATGGAAAGCTATTTATTAGGCTCCTCTGCAATATTCGGAACTCCGCCCCCCACTGCCACTGCTCCCATTACTACTACTACTGTAAAGCTGAGTCTCCGTGCTCGTGCATGAGAAACAGCCCCCCGCCACTCGGCTATAGCCACTGCTTCTTCTGATGATCCAATGAATTTGAGATGTAATGAAAGATAATGACATTGAACGGAGCATGTGAAAAGCTGCATTGGATCATCAGAAGAAGCAGTGGCTATAGCCAAGTGGTGGGGAGGCTGTTTCTCATGCACGAGCACGGAGACTCAGCTTTACAGTAGTAGTAGTAATGGGAGTAGTTGCAGTGGGTGGCGGAGTTCCGAATATTGCAGAGGAGCCTAATAAACAGCTTTCCATGAGCGCACCATTTGTGATACAAAATCCCACGCATGCGCTCTACAAAGGGTTCCTGAACTTCACAGCTCTAAATATTTTAGCAGTGACGAATGCGGCCAGGTATGTGATGACGCTAGCACGCATGCGTATTAGGTCCAAAATGTGTGAAACAGCTGATGAAACGTCACAGGAAGTGACATGGTTCGATCTTTTCCAAAGTTCGCCCTCTTACCGGAACACCGGCTCCAAAGCTTACATTCCTGCTTTGTTCAAATAAAGATACCAAGAGAATGAAGAAAAATTGAAAATAGGAGAAAATTAGAAAGTTGCTTAAAATTACACGCTCTATCTGAATCATGAAAGAAAAAAAATTGAGTTTATTATCCCTTTAAGAAGATGCATGGTGCATTTCAACTTTAAATAGAAGCATTTATGCAATATATTTCCTTCAGCAAAAATTCTTCTAGTAAAAGTTATTACTGTTGTTCATAGGTAATACGCAAATATGCTGTGAGAGTCCTGTGCACCACCATTCTAACATCACACCTGAGAGAGTCAGCAGTGGTTTGCACAAATGAAGTCTTCAATGATGCAATACACAGGCAGACATGGATTTTAAATCCTGGTCCTTGTCACATGTAGCATATGTGTGTATGCCACTGACACTGTAATAACTTTTACTAGAAGCATTTTTTAATGGAGGTATGTTGAAAAAAAAAAATGCATCTATTTAAAGGGACAGTTTACTCAAAAAATTTCTCCCCTTTAATTTGTTCCCAATGATCCACTTTACCTGCTGGAGTGTATTAAATTGTTTACAAGTAGCTCCTTTACTCTTATATTGGCATTTTAAATTGTTGATTTAGTATGTGGTATCCCCACCTATTCAGAAAGTTTGTTGCCGCGCGTACCAGCTATAGATAAGCTTTGTAAACACAGCCAGCAGAAGAAATTACACTCCCAGCCGGATATAGCAGAGATAAGGTAATACAATGTTGATTTTCCATTGTTCTCTCAAAGTACTGGTGATTGTTTTAAGGACAGATATAAGATAAAGAAGCAGGTATATGTGCACAATGTGATACAGTAATGAGATCTGATTATACCTACAGATATAAGATAAAGACACATGTATATGTACACAATGTGATACAGTAATGAGATCTGATTATACCTACAGATATAAGATAAAGAAGCAGGTATATGTACACAATGTGATACAGTAATGAGATCTGATTATACCTACAGATATAAGATACAGACACATGTATATGTACACAATGTGATACAGTAATGAGATCTGATTATACCTACAGATATAAGATAAAGAAGCAGGTATATGTGCACAATGTGATACAGTAATGAGATCTGATTATACCTACAGTTATAAGATAAAGACACATGTATATGTACACAATGTGATACAGTAATGAGATCTGATTATACCTACAGATATAAGATACAGACACATGTATATGTACACAATGTGATACAGTAATGAGATCTGGTTATACCTACAGATATAAGATAAAGACACATGTATATGTACACAATGTGATACAGTAATGAGATCTGATTATACCTACAGATATAAGATACAGACACATGTATATGTACACAATGTGATACAGTAATGAGATCTGATTATACCTACAGATATAAGATACAGACACATGTATATGTGCACAATGTGATACAGTAATGAGATCTGATTATACCTACAGATATAAGATACAGACACATGTATATGTACACAATGTGATACAGTAATGAGATCTGATTATACCTACAGATATAAGATACAGACACATGTATATGTACACAGTGTGATACAGTAATGAGATCTGATTATACCTACAGATATAAGATACAGACACATGTATATGTACACAATGTGATACAGTAATGAGATCTGATTATACCTACAGATATAAGATACACATGTATAAGCACACAATGTGATACAGTAATGAGATCTGATTATACCTACAGATATAAGATAAAGAAGCAGGTATATGTACACAATGTGATACAGTAATGAGATCTGATTATACCTACAAGCTCAACCCATTTTATTAGGTTGTGGCTTCAAAACACAAAATCAGAGCTTTAATATACACAAATAAACCTTAAAAAGCTAATTTTCATACATTTTTTACTCTGCAGTTGGTAAAAAAAGCAATTGTAAACACATTAAGGGAAAAACTATTTTACAGTATACTGTCCCTTTAAAACCGAGATGCAAATTTAAAGGGACAATGCAAAGAGACAATTTAAAGGGACAATGTTTCCCCTTAATGTGTTTCCAAAGACTCTTCACACCAACTGTACAATTTAAAAGGTATGGGAAACCACTCTTTTATGTATATTTTTGTATATAACATAGCTGCTTTTTGCTAATTGAAACCACAACCCAATGAAATGAACTGAGCTTCTAGGAAGAGCAAACTTAATTAGCTTATCTGTCTAATTATTTACACAAAGTCTTCCTTATGTTATTTCTCACTATTTACTCAAACACCAATACATAGAGAGAACAAAAGAAAAAGAACATTTTAGTATCTCTCTGTCACATCCCCCCTGGAATCACTATTGACCAGTACTCAAGTTACTAACATTTTAAATGGGGAAACAGGTAAAATAAGCTATTTCACATAACAAAATAAAGATAAAGGATCAGTTGGTAAACAATTTAATACAATCTAGCTGATAAACTATTGGGAACACATTTAAGGAGAAAAAATATATATAGTACACTTTCCTTTTAAGTGTAAATACCTTGTCAGTCTTCCGTTTCAGCAAAACCTCCATACACTTCTCTGTCTCTCTGGCCTCAGCTTCTGTTTTCTGCCGCAGCATTGCAAGTTCCTTTTCTTGCTGTGCATTCTGCGCCTGGGGTAACACACAAAACGGCAATTTAGATAAAACACATTAAAGGACCAGTCAACGCAGTAGATTTGCATAATCAACAAATGCAAGATAACAAAACAATGCAATAGCACATAGTCTAAACTTCAAATGAGTAGTACATTTTTTTTTTCTGACAATTTTAAAAGTTATGTCTTTTTCCACTCCCCCTGTACCATGTGACAGCCATCAGCCAATCACAAATGCATACACATACCATGTGACAGCCATCAGCCAATCACAAATGCATACACATACCATGTGACAGCCATCAGCCATTCACAAATGCATACACACTTATTCTTGCACATGCTCAGTAGGAGCTGGTGACTCAAAAAGTTTAAATATAAAAAGACTGTGCACATTTAGTTAATGGAAGTATATTGGAAAGTTGTTTAAAATGGCTGCTCTATCTGAATAATGAAAGTTTAATTTTGATTGAGTGTTCCTTTAACATTACATACAAAATAGACACCATCTGGTTTACATCTTCAGTTCCTTTAAATATATCACCTTGCATCATAATACAAAAACTGATTAAAGGGACATGAAACCCAAACATGATCTTTTGTTAATCAGACAGTGCATGGAATTTAAAAAAAAAAGTTTCCAATTTACTTATATTTGATTCGTTTACAAGGCACTACATGGCAGGAAATAAATCTGCTATCTAGGGCTCTTACAAATGGAAACAATTCCTGTTATTTTCAGTAAGAATGTATTACCGTTTTTTATTCCATTTTAAAGGGAGAGTCAACTCGAAATGCAATTACCCATGAAGGACTAGATTACAAGTAGAGCGCTAATTTAAGGTGTGCCCGTTTACGGGAGCGCGTTTATTAAAAGGCCATTATGAGTGGTTGGTTAATGCTACCACAAGCTTGTGGTAACACTTTGCGCTTTAAGAATTCATTAACCAGAGATCAGATGAAAAAAAATGTCCCCAAGTTTGCCCCAAAATAAAGTGTAAAGTTACTTTCTTAAAATAAACAAATGTAGCATCTTTATTATTTAAAATATTAACCACCTGTAGAAGTTTTAAGGGGTTCAAGTGTGCGGATGTGGGGAGTTTGCAATGTAAAGATTTTTCAGTGCCATTTTTTTCTGTCTATGGGGACTGTGTTATTAATCTAAATATATATGTGTATGCTTATATACATACATATTTATGTGTTAAAATGTGTAAATACACATATAAACACATAAATATAGATGTAAATAGATATAAACACATAAATATAGATGTAAATAGATATAAACACATAAATATAGATGTAAATACACATATAAACACATAAATATAAATGTAAATAAATATAAACACATAAATATAGATGTAAATACACATATAAACACATAAATATATATGTATATATTCATATATATTTAAACTTTGCTGCCCATCGATGCACGACTTGCTTCCTTTGCTGCGCTAGGTTTTCTGCCATGATTATTGGCATGAGAAAGAGGCTCTCATTCTCTTGTGAGTAAAAAGCTTCCAAGCAATGAGAACGTAAGGTCGCATTCGCATTGCGCTCAACTTCTAATGCGTGCTGGTATTACAAGTGGAGCGCAAATATCGTACTCACAAAAGCGCAATTTTGCGCTCCACTTGTTATCTAGCCCGAAATGTTTAATTACACATATTAAAAATTAGACATATGCCCAGACAAAAATTTTGTTTCGTGCAATATTCATTTAGAGGGCATTCTTAACAAAAAAATATATTTGTTCCTTTTCTTTTATTTAGAGCATCTGGACATCAGCTTAGACATAAATAGTATTAACTAGTGATACTGCTGCAAGCTAACAGCAGCCAGAAATATAAAAATATATATATATATACAGTTTTTTTTTTTATGGGGTTAGTATTGGCCAATAAAAAAAAGCGCAGCATACATATTTATTGTCTGACACAGAAATCGATCATCTTACAAGGACATTGCTAAATATTGAATAGAGAAAATTAGAAATCTTTCCCACCTGCAGAAAATCCTTTTTCCATTTTTAGAGTAACAGTTTTAACTGCACAAATGAATCCACTAAATGCATGCATTCGGTTTGTTTATTTTTCGTTAAAGGGACATTTGTTTATCATTTTCTGACAAATGAATATGCAAAAATTTGCATTATTTAATGTTCGGACAAAAATAAGTGCATATGTCTAGCAAAAATATTTGCAGCAAACTTTTATTATTTATTTTGACCATTTTTCTATGTTATTTAAACTTTCATAATTATGTTTTTATTCCCACCGCTTTGAGAGGCAATAAAGAAGAGATAAATGATCCCAAATAGGCTTTTTCATATTTTTTTTTTCCACCTGGACTACAAAGCGATTTTAAAATATTTATTTTACATCCATTTTTTTTTCAAAGTATTCCATAAATGTTGATAAGCAATAAAAATATTGTTATATCCCGTTATGAGATTTAAAACTAAAGTTCATCTTGATGCAGCAAGGTGCAGAAAATAATGATCCTTATTAAATATTTACCTTTAGTTTAGTGATCGTATCAATGCAAGTTTGCTGCAAAGTAATTGATTGGTTTCTTTCTTTCTCCGCTGCAGGTGAACTGGACTTTAGTTTATGGGCTGCAAAAAATAAATAAATAAATACAACAACAACAACAAAAAAACTTTGGCCTAGATTTAGAGTTCGGCGGTAAAAGGGCTGTTAACGCTCCGCGGGCTTTTTTCTGGCCGCACCATAAATTTAACTCTGGTATTGAGAGTTAAAACAAATGCTGCGTTAGGCTCCAAAAAAGGAGCGTAGGGCATTTTTACCGCAAATGCAACTCTCGATACCAGAGTTGCTTACGGACGCGGCCGGCATCAAAAACGTGCTCGTGCACGATTCTCCCATAGGAAACAATGGGGCTGTTTGAGCTGAAAAAAAACCTAACACCTGCAAAAAAGCAGCGTTCAGCTCCTAACGCAGCCCCATTGTTTCCTATGGGAAAACACTTCCTACGTCTGCACCTAACACTCTAACATGTACCCCGAGTCTAAACACCCCTAACCTTACACTTATTAACCCCTAATCTGCCGCCCCCCGCTATCGCTGACCCCTGCATTACACTTTTAACCCCTAATCTTCCGCTCCGTAAACCGCCGCAACCTACGTTATCCCTATGTACCCCTAATCTGCTGCCCTAACATCGCCGACCCCTATGTTATATTTATTAACCCCTAATCTGCCCCCCACAACGTCGCCGACACCTACCTACACTTATTAACCCCTAATCTGCCGAGCGGACCTGAGCGCTACAATAATAAAGTTATTAACCCCTAATCCGCCTCACTAACCCTATCATAAATGGTATTAACCCCTAATCTGCCCTCCCTAACATCGCCGACACCTACCTTCAATTATTAACCCCTAATCTTCCGATCGGAGCTCACCGCTATTCTAATAAATGTATTAACCCCTAAAGCTAAGTCTAACCCTAACACTAACACCCCCCTAACTTAAATATAATTTACATATAACGAAATAAATTAACTCTTATTAAATAAATTATTCCTATTTAAAGCTAAATACTTACCTGTAAAATAAACCCTAATATAGCTACAATATAAATTATAATTATATTTTAGCTATTTTAGGATTAATATTTATTTTACAGGCAACTTGGTATTTATTTTAACTAGGTACAATAGCTATTAAATAGTTAAGAACTATTTAATAGCTACCTAGTTAAAATAATTACAAAATTACCTGTAAAATAAATCCTAACCTAAGATATAATTAAACCTAACACTACCCTATCAATAAAATAATTAAATAAACTACCTACAATTACCTACAATTAACCTAACACTACACTATCAATAAATTAAATAAACACAATTGCTACAAATAAATACAATTAAATAAACTAGCTAAAGTACAAAAAATAAAAAAGAACTAAGTTACAGAAAATAAAAAAATATTTACAAACATAAGAAATATATTACAACAATTTTAAACTAATTACACCTACTCTAAGCCCCCTAATAAAATAACAAAGCCCCCCAAAATAAAAAATTCCCTACCCTATTCTAAATTAGAAAAGTTACAAGCTCTTTTACCTTACCAGCCCTGAACAGGGCCCTTTGCGGGGCATGCCCCAAGAAGTTCAGCTCTTTTGCCTGTAAAAGAAAACATACAATACCCCCCCCCAACATTACAACCCACCACCCACATACCCCTAATCTAACCCAAACCCCCCTTAAATAAACCTAACACTAAGCCCATGAAGATCTTCCTACCTTGTCTTCACCATACCAGGTTCACCGATCCGTCCTGGCTCCGATATCTTCATCCAACCCAAGCGGGGGCTAGACATCCACTGAAGAAGTCCAGAAGAGGGTCCAAAGTCTTCCTCCTATCCGGCAAGAAGAGGACATCCGGACCGGCAAACATCTTCTCCAAGCGGCATCTTCGATCTTCTTCCATCCGGTGCGGAGCGGGTCCATCTTGAAGCAGGCGACGCGGATCCATCCTCTTCTTCCGATGTCTCCCGACGAATGACGGTTCCTTTAAGGGACGTCATCCAAGATGGCGTCCCTCGAATTCCGATTGGCTGATAGGATTCTATCAGCCAATCGGAATTAAGGTAGGAATTTTCTGATTGGCTGATGGAATCAGCCAATCAGAATCAAGTTCAATCCGATTGGCTGATCCAATCAGCCAATCAGATTGAGCTCGCATTCTATTGGCTGTTCCGATCAGCCAATAGAATGCGAGCTCAATCTGATTGGCTGATTGGATCAGCCAATCGGATTGAACTTGATTCTGATTGGCTGATTCCATCAGCCAATCAGAAAATTCCTACCTTAATTCCGATTGGCTGATAGAATCCTATCAGCCAATCGGAATTCGAGGGACGCCATCTTGGATGACGTCCCTTAAAGGAACCGTCATTCGTCGGGAGACATCGGAAGAAGAGGATGGATCCGCGTCGCCTGCTTCAAGATGGACCCGCTCCGCACCGGATGGAAGAAGATCGAAGATGCCGCTTGGAGAAGATGTTTGCCGGTCCGGATGTCCTCTTCTTGCCGGATAGGAGGAAGACTTTGGACCCTCTTCTGGACTTCTTCAGTGGATGTCTAGCCCCCGCTTGGGTTGGATGAAGATATCGGAGCCAGGACAGATCGGTGAACCTGGTATGGTGAAGACAAGGTAGGAAGATCTTCAGGGGCTTAGTGTTAGGTTTATTTAAGGGGGGTTTGGGTTAGATTAGGGGTATGTGGGTGGTGGGTTGTAATGTTGGGGGGGGGGTATTGTATGTTTTCTTTTACAGGCAAAAGAGCTGAACTTCTTGGGGCATGCCCCGCAAAGGGCCCTGTTCAGGGCTGGTAAGGTAAAAGAGCTTGTAACTTTTCTAATTTAGAATAGGGTAGGGAATTTTTTATTTTGGGGGGCTTTGTTATTTTATTAGGGGGCTTAGAGTAGGTGTAATTAGTTTAAAATTGTTGTAATATATTTCTTATGTTTGTAAATATTTTTTTATTTTCTGTAACTTAGTTCTTTTTTATTTTTTGTACTTTAGCTAGTTTATTTAATTGTATTTATTTGTAGCAATTGTGTTTATTTAATTTATTGATAGTGTAGTGTTAGGTTAATTGTAGGTAATTGTAGGTAGTTTATTTAATTATTTTATTGATAGGGTAGTGTTAGGTTTAATTATATCTTAGGTTAGGATTTATTTTACAGGTAATTTTGTAATTATTTTAACTAGGTAACTATTAAATAGTTCTTAACTATTTAATAGCTATTGTACCTAGTTAAAATAAATACCAAGTTGCCTGTAAAATAAATATTAATCCTAAAATAGCTAAAATATAATTATAATTTATATTGTAGCTATATTAGGGTTTATTTTACAGGTAAGTATTTAGCTTTAAATAGGAATAATTTATTTAATAAGAGTTAATTTATTTCGTTATATGTAAATTATATTTAAGTTAGGGGGGTGTTAGTGTTAGGGTTAGACTTAGCTTTAGGGGTTAATACATTTATTAGAATAGCGGTGAGCTCCGATCGGAAGATTAGGGGTTAATAATTGAAGGTAGGTGTCGGCGATGTTAGGGAGGGCAGATTAGGGGTTAATACTATTTATGATAGGGTTAGTGAGGCGGGTTAGGGGTTAATAACTTTATTATAGTAGCGGTGCGGTCCGCTCGGCAGATTAGGGGTTAATAAGTGTAGGCAGGTGTCGGCGACGTTGAGGGGGGCAGATTAGGGGTTAATAAATATAATATATGGGTCGGCGGTGTTAGGGGCAGCAGATTAGGGGTACATAAGTATAACGTAGGTGGCGGTCGGCAGATTAGGGGTTAAAATTTTTAATTGAGTGGCGGCGATGTGGGGGGAGCTCGGTTTAGGGGTACATAGGTAGTTTATGGGTGTTAGTGTACTTTAGGGTACAGTAGTTAAGAGCTTTATAAACCGGCGTTAGCCAGAAAGCTCTTAACTCCTGCTATTTTCAGGCGGCTGGAATCTTGTCGTTAGAGCTCTAACGCTCACTGCAGAAACGACTCTAAATACCGGCGTTAGGAAGATCCCATTGAAAAGATAGGCTACGCAAATGGCGTAGGGGGATCTGCGGTATGGAAAAGTCGCGGCTGAAAAGTGAGCGTTAGACCCTTTAATCACTGACTCCAAATACCAGCGGGCGCCCAAAACCAGCGTTAGGAGCCTCTAACGCTGGTTTTGACGGCTACCGCCGAACTCTAAATCTAGGCCTTTAGGTGTGATTCTTTAATCAAACTTTCCAATGTAACGTGCATTTTATTTTTAATATACAGAGATTGTATTGCAAATTAATAAGAATTGGCTTTTTTAATTAATTAATTAATTAACTAATAATAAAAAATAGTTAATTAATATGTGTTCATTTATCAAAGTGATAAATGTAAAAAATACAAAAAAAAATGTTTTTCTTCTTTTTAATTTAATTATCTCTTTAAAGAATGAGTGAAGTTATAATAATTCATTGCATTTACAACTAATTAAATACTCATTGTAATCAATTTTTTGCATCATCTAAGATATGGCATTAAAAAATTACTTAAAAAAAAGAAAAGAAACCCATGTTCCAGTCTTTAATAAGCCAACATTTTCTAGCCTAATTTGCTATGTCACAATATAGCAGCAGTATTAGTTTCAATTTATATTTATACAGCTTTAATTTAGCTTTTTCTAAGCAAAAAAATAAATATATATTATGTCCCTTCTGTGTCTTAGGGGCCGATTTATAAATGTGCGGGCCGACATGATGTCTGCATTTATCATTGCACAAGCATTCCTTGTGAAATGCTTGTGCAATGCTGCCTCCTGCAGATTTGCGGCCAATCGGCCGCTAGCAGGGGGTGTCAATCATCCTGATCATATCGGATCGAGATGATTGCTGTCCACCGCCTCAGAGGTGTCGGACGAGTTAAGGAGCAGCGGTCTTAAAACCGCTGCTTCTTAACTTATCTTTCCGGCGAGCCTGAAGGCTCATGCAGAAACAGCTGCATTCGCAGCTACATAAATCGGCCCCTTAGAGTTATCAATGTTATGTAAATACCATAATTGTTTCCTAAATCATACTAAAGTTTTTAACAATTAAATATAAAGAATTCATAAAATTAGCCTGAAACGCGTTTGGCTACAATGAATTTTTCAAAGGTAACCACTAATTTCTTGCTTAATTTAGTTACTTCCCTACTACATATTATAAATTATTTGTTTCATCTATTCAATTTCTTAGTATGTTAGTTCAGTGTTTATTTTCACCTTTCCACTTACACGTCTAGCCCATGGAACAAGGCTTGCCTGTTTCTGTGATATACAGATATACAGTTCATAGTGCAGAGGAGACAAACCTTTTTGAGAGTGTTTGTCCAAACTGTGCTATCTAGAAAAGCATGACTTCACATATCTGATTCGATTCACCTTAAAAACTGCATATAAAAAACTTTAAATAACTCCTGGTTCTCCTGGTATCTTTTATTGAAGAGTAAAACTAGGTAGGCTCATAAGAGCTCTGTAGTGTGCACGTATCTTTAGTACTCTGGCTGCAGTGTTTTGCAACATTATTTCTACCTTTGCAATAAAATTTTGCAAAACACTGCAGCCAATCTTATGAGCCTACCGAGTTTTACTCTTCAATAAAAGATACCAAGAGAAGAAAGCAAATTTTATAACAAGTAAATTGGAAATAAATTTAAAATTCCATGCTCTATCATAATCTAAAAAGCAAATTTATGTTAAAACATGTTATTATTGCATTTGTGCTTATAAGGGCTGTTCCGATCAGCCAATAGAATGCGAGGTCAATCCAATTAGCTGATTGGATCAGCCAATCGGATTGAACTTCAATCCAATTGGCTGATTGAATCAGCCAATCAGATTTTTCCTACCTTAATTCCGATTGGCTGATAGAATCCTATCAGCCAATCGGAAATTCGAGGGATGCCATCTTGGATGACGTCCCTTAAAGGTACCTTCATTCGGTGTTAGACGTCGTTGGAAGAAGATGGCTCCGCATCGGCTGGATGGAAGATGGCTCCGCTCCGGATGATTGAAGATAGAAGACGCCGCTTGGATGAAGACTTCTACCGGATAGAGGACCTCTTCTGCCCCGCTTGGATGAAGAGTTCGGCCCGGCTGGGTGAAGACTGCTAAAGGTAGGGTGATCTTCAGGGGGTTAGTGTTAGGTTTATTTAAGGGGGGTTTGGGTGGGTTAGAGTAGGAGTATGTGGGTGGTGGGTTTTAATGTTGGGGGGGTTGTATTTTTTTTTACAGGTAAAAGAGCTGATTACTTTGGGGCAATGCCCCGCAAAATGCCCTTTTAAGGGCTGGTAAAAGAGCTGATTACTTTGTAATTTAGTATAGGGTAGGGCATTTTATTTTTTGGGGGGGCTTTTAATTTTATTAGGGGGCTTAGATTAGGTGTAATTAGTTTAAACTTCTTGTAATTTTTTTTATTTTCTGTAATTTAGTGTTTGTTTTTTTGTACTATAGTTAAGTTTATTTAATTGTATTTATTTTTAGGTAATTTTAGTTAATTAATTTAATTAATTTAATTATAGTGTAGTGTTAGGTGTAATTGTAACTTGGGTTAGGATTTATTTACAGGTAATTTTGTATTTATTTTAGCTAGGTAGCTATTAAATAGTTATTAACTATTTAATAACTATTCTACCTAGTTAAAATAAATACAAAGTTGCCTGTAAAATAAAAATAAATCCTAAAATAGCTACAATATAATTATTAATTATATTGTAGCTATCTTAGGGTTTATTTTACAGGTAAGTATTTAGTTTTAAATAGGAATAATTTAGTTAATAATAGTAATATGTATTTAGATTTATTAAAATAATATTTAAGTTAGGGGGGGTGTTAGTGTTAGACTTAGGTTTAGGGGTTAATAAGTTTAATATAGGTGGCGGCGGGGTCCAGGAGCGGCGGTTTAGGGGTTAAACATTTAATTTAGTTGCAGCGGGGTCCGGGATCCGCAGGATAGGGGTTAATAACTTTATGTAGGTGGCGGCGGTATAGGGGTCGGCAGATTAGGGTTAATAAGTATAATGTAGGAGGCGGGGGGTCCGGGAGCGGCGGTTTAGGGGTTCATATATTTATTATAGTTGTGGCGGGGTCCGGGAGCGGTGGTTTAGGGGTTAATATATTTTTTAGCGTTGTGGCGGTTTAGGGGTTAATAACTTTATTCAGTTGCAGGGGGCTCTGGGAGCGGCGGTTTAGGGGGTAAGACAGTATAGTATAGTGTGGGTGATTAGTGACAGGCTAGCAAGAAAGCTGCGAAGATGCAGATGAGCAGCAAGATCGATGACTGTCAGTTAACAACAGTCCGCTGCGAAGATGCAGATGAGCAGCAAGATCGATGACTGTCAGTTAACAACAGTCCGCTGCTCATCGCTCCGTACTTGGTGCACGGCTTCTTGACAGCTTTCTTGATAACTTTGGCGAACGTATTCAGAACCGCGGCGGCGATGGTAGGCGAGCGTATTGGGCCGGTGAATGCAGGAAAGTAGACGACTTCATAACTAGAGGCCTTAATTTTTAAAGTTTAATTTAACCCCTTAAAACCCTTGTTAGTCGAGTGTTATTTTAAGGTTAAATAGTGCCAGACTCATCACCAGCAGCAAGACTGCACTATATCCGGATGCCTCCTGGAGTCATTTAGTAATAGCAGGGTTCACTGGTTGCCGTGAGAGCTGTGCTTTTAAAGAGGTAAAAGATGCTTAATAAAACCCGATGTGCAAGGTACGCCTGTGTCATTAAGGGGTTAATAATACATTTTACAGCATTTTGTGTTACCCACATTAATGTAAATGAAGTTCACATAAATAAGCAACACTATTCAATTTAGCATATATTTATTTATCTGCAAAAACTCTGTTATCCCTCATTCCCCGTCGTCCCTGTCTGCTTATAATAGGCCAACCAATCAAAAAAGGCTTACTGCTTTATGTACTGTACACGTGCACAGCAGAATAATACCAAGTGCACCTTCTGTTACTATAGTCTGGTTTTTAACTAGAGACTGGAGCGCACATTTCCCCAGCCCACCACCAGCCTAATAGTTTAAATTCCATTCCCTGCCGCCTTCCTTTTTTACTGTAAGGATTGTTTGTACAATGAGTTGAGCTGATAAAAAATTGCTATCAAATGTTATTTATTATCGCAGTTGGATAAATGTGGGATTAATGCTGGAATCTTGTGGTCCACAATAAAATCCCTGAGTTATTAATCATCTTAGATCCAAACAGCATTTCCTACTTAGCGACTCAGCGCAAATCAGATTGACACCATATTTCTATAAGAAGATTATACAAAAAAAAATAGAAGTAGTTAAGTAACGTACCTCTGTCAGAATCAGACCGTACTGGGATGTTTTATTGCATGTAATTTGTCATTAGCGCATTAGTAACACAATTACAAGGTCCTGAGTCTGATGGGTGTTTGTTCTTTTAATGAATTGCAGAAGGCAGGAACGTAATGCTACATAATGTACTGCATCCCTCTCTGGCAATTAAGTGGTTAAAGGGACTTAGTGAAATTATTTCGGCTTTTGCAGATCTTTTATTTACTTGGAGCTGCAGATTTTGTGTTTTGAATTCAATCTCTCGTTCTGCTGCCTATATTATTTACCTCTAATAGAATTCCCTTTGTTACACACATTGGATTATTGTGTAGAATCATATGGCTAGATTACAAGTCTTGCGTTAGCCTTAAAAAGCAGCATTTAGAGGTCCCAACAATGTTTTTTAACGCCCGCTGGTATTACGAGTCTTGCAGGTACAGGTGTACTGCTCACTTTTTTTCCGCGACTCAAGCATACCGCAAATCCACTTACGTCAATTGCGTATCCTATCTTTTTAATGGGATTTGCCTAACGCCGAAATAACAAGTCTTGGAAAAAGTGAGCAGTACAGCCTCTCCTGTCAAGAATCCTACCACATTTAAAAGTCAGTAGTTAAGAGTTTTATGGGCTAACGCCGTAACATAAAACTCTTAACTAAAGTGCTAAAAAGTACACTAACACCCATAAACTACCTATTAACCCCTAAACCGAGGCCCCCCGCACATCTCAAACACTTTAATACATTTTTTAACACCTAATCTGCCGACCGGACATCGCCGCCACTGTAATAAATATATTAACCCCTAAACCGCTGCACTCCCGCCTCGCAAACACTAGTTACATTTTATTAACCCATAATCTGCCGTCCCTAACATCGCAGACACCTACCTACATTTATTAACCCCTATTCTGCCGCCTTCAATGTCGCCGCCACTATATTAAATGTATTAACCCCTAAACCTAAGTCTAACCCTAACACCCCCCTAACTTAAATATAATTTAAATAAATCTAAATAAAATTATTCCTATTTAAAACCAAATATTTACCTATAAAATAAACCCTAAGCTAGCTACAATATAACTAATAGTTACAATGTATCTAGCTTAGGGTTTATTTTTATTTTACAGGCAAGTTTGTATTTATTTTAACTAGGTACAATAGTTATTAAATAGTTATTAACTATTTAATAACTTCATAGTTAAAATAAGTACAAATTTACCTGTAAAATAAACCCTAACCTAAGTTACAATTACACCTAACACTACACTATAAATAAATTAATTGCCTAAATTAAATTAAACAAATTACAATTAAATAAAATAAACTAAAGTACAAAACCCCCCCACTAAATTACAGAAAATAATAAAATAATTACAAGAATTTAAACTAATTACACCTAATCTAATCCCCCTAATAAAATAAAAAAGCACCCTACCCTATACTATATTACAAATAGCCCTTAAAAGGGCCTTTTGCAGGGCATTGCCCCAAAGTAATCAGCTCTATTACCTGTAAAAAAAATACAATACCCCTCAACATTACACCCACCACCCACACACCCAACCCTACTCTAAAACCCACCCAATCCCCCCTTAATAAAACCTAACACTACCCCCTTGAAGATCACCCTACCTCCAGACGGCCAGAAGTCTTCATCCAGGCGGCATCTTCTATCTTCATCCATCCGGAGCGGAGCGGGTCCATCTTCAAGCCAGCCGATGCGGAGCATCCTCTTCCAACGACATCCAAATGAAGAATGAAGGTTCCTTTAAATGACGTCATCCAAGATGGCGTCCCTTGAATTCCGATTGGCTGATAGGATTCTATCAGCCAATCGGAATTAAGGTAGGAAAAATCCTATTGGCTGATGCATGAGCACTTGTAGCCAGCTTACCGCTATCGTAAGCAGTGCTGGTATTGAGGTGAGATGTGTAGCTAAATTTTGTTCAACACTCACTTTTCTGCGGCTAACGCCGGGTTTTTAAAAACCCGTAATACCAGCGTTGTCTTAAGTGAGCGGTGAGGAAAAAAAAGGATCATTAACACCGCACACCATTACCGACAAAAACTCGTAATCTCGCCGATAGGTAGCACTTAAAGGGACATGAAATCCAAACAATGATTTGAAGATTTAGGTATAATATATAATTTAAACAACTTTCCAGTTTGCTTCTATTATCAAATTTGCTTTATTCTTGTGGTATCATTTGTTAAAGGAGCAACAATGCATTACTGGTTTCTAACTGAACACATGGGTGAGCCAATAACAATCACTATAAATATGCAGTCACCAATCAGCAGCTAGAACCTAGGTTCTTTGCTGTTCCTGAGCTTACCTAAACCTTTCAGCAACGGATAACAAGAGAATGACGCAAATTAAATAATAGAAGTAAATTGGGAGTTGTTTAGAATTGTATGCTCTGTCTAAATCATGAATGTCTAATTATAACATTACTGTCCCTTCAAGCCTTATTGCATTAAAGGGACAGTAAACACCATGTAATTACATTAATTAATTATTAATTAATTATTAATAATTAAGTATTAATTATTATTGTGTTGCTACAGAATAACTTATCAGCCAAGTCTCAATGTTTTTAAAACAAATTAACATCCTTTTTACTGCAATTATTTTTCAATAGCCAAACCCACCCACCTTTTGTCTTGTTTGATGGAACCAATCAGGGCTTTAGGCTGCAGACAACAAGTCTAGTTACTGTCAAAGTTAGTATAAGGTGAGTTGTTTTTCAGTTGTTATCTGATAAAGCCAAGTAGGGACAGATATGTAGCACTGCCCTTTGAACCCGATACCAGCATGCATTGCAGCATTACAATATATATATATATATATATATATATATAAACACAAGCATAAAAAATGCAAGTATATCTATACATATAGGGGGCGCTCTCTAAAAATATGTATACAAATAACCAAGATAATATATATACAGAATATAAACATCCCAATCTGTGATAGCAATCCGGCAGTTCCTTGCTGAAGGCAAAGGTCCACCTCTTCCAAGAAATCGAGAAAGGACAACACAAGGGCGCAAAACGGCCTAGCACAGATACAAACATAAAATATAACAATAAGTAGGTATGCACTCACATCTGGTATACACCATATAGTGTTATATAAGCAGGGTGAAACTTCAAAGTTGCCCCGCTGACTGGCCCTTGGTCATGCAGGATCCAAATAATTGTATGAGCCTGATGAAATAGCCCTTAAGAGTTGCTCTTGTTTTTAATAAAACCTTTTTAATTTGTATTACTCTTGCATGTTGTTTATTGGGGCATGGTGACTGCCGGTATCATTGTGTTCCTGAGGTTCCTGTTTTATCTGGAGATCAGTCAGCTAGGCGACTGCAAAGCTCAAGTCTGCACCTAATGCCCCTGGAGGTGCTATAATGATGCGAGTGTTCCTCTATACACTTGGTTTATAAGGTGTACTTGTCCATAAGGTGTGCTGTGTGTTTTATTTAGAACAATGTGTACAGGAAGAGCCACCCTTTGACATTTGGATCTTGCATGACCAGGAGCCAGTCAGATGGGCGACTTTGAAGTTCAGACTGCTGATATAACACCATATGGTGTATATCGGATGTGAGTGCATACCTGCTTATTATTATATTTTATGTTTGTGGCTGTGCTAGGTCATTTGGAGCCTTGTGTTGTCTTTTCTAGGTTCATGTTCATACAGAAACAATGCGCTGCTGTTGGAGAGACTTGCTCTGTGACAGCCCAGGACATAGCCCCCATAGAGGATATATTGGTGCTCTGGTTCCATATGAAGTCAGATACCTGATCGTTACAGATGATGACACAGTGTGGGAGGGAGACCGGGAGGCGGGTGGACGGTCCAGCAGCGGAAGGGGGAGGGAGGGAGTAGGATGGCCCTATACTGCGGAAAAAAAATAAAGGGAGAGGGAGGGTTGGAAAGCTATCTACAGAAAAAAAGGTGGGGTGGGGTCCCTAGATAAAGATCTAAACACTAGTACCTAAGATGGGAGTGACCAGTGGGGGTGAGGTTGGGAAGAGCTGTTTGGGAGGGGTCAGGTAGGGATCAGGGAGTGGGAAGTGTCAGGTGGGAGGGTAATCTCTATACTACAGCTACAATTAACCTTACAAGCTACCTGATTTATTAATCCCTTTACTGCCAGGAATAATAGAAGTCTGGTACGCAGCTGCAATTAGTGGCTGTCTAATTACCAAAAGGCAAAGGTAAAGCCATGTATCTCTGCTATTTCTGATTAAAGGGGATCCCAGAGAAGCTTTTACAACCCTTTGTGCCATAATTGCACAAGCGGTATGTAAATAATTTCTGTGAAAAACACAAGGTTTGTGAAAAAGTTACATTTTAATAAGATTTTTGTTTATATGATCGCATTTAGCAGTGAAATGGTGCCATGAAATATACCAAAATGGGTCTAGATCAATACTTTGTGTTGTCTACTTAAAAATATATATAATTTTTACAAGTACATAAAAAAAAAAAAAAAAAAAACAAGGCTCTATTTCTGTTTAAGTGGAGTGATAGATTAGCTTGTTCCTCTCAGACAGGCTGCAGTTTCCCCATCATCCTTAAAGGGACATGAAACCCAAAAATGTTCTTCCTATTATCAAATTTTCTTTGTTCTCATATTATTCTTTGTTGA
This sequence comes from Bombina bombina, assembly GCF_027579735.1. Taxonomy (NCBI): domain Eukaryota; kingdom Metazoa; phylum Chordata; class Amphibia; order Anura; family Bombinatoridae; genus Bombina; species Bombina bombina. Next base: position 30,181,298 of record NC_069510.1, on the reverse strand, counting down.
AGAGATATCTAGATAGGAAGTGTCGTCTGGACCACTGCATGACAGGAAATAGCGCTGCCATCTAGTGTTAACATTGTTGCAAAACTGCTGCCATATATTGCTGCAGACATGTGCACACCCCTGAGCTTGAATCCTGCTTTTTAACAAAGGATAACAAGAAAACATAGAAATACATTGGAAAGTTGTTTGAAATTGCATATTTTATCTGAATAATGAAAGAAAAATCTTGGGTTTTGTGTCCCTTTAAATATGGCACAACTGACCTTAGAATTTAACATTCTTCACATTAATTGGTTAGCTCTGTGTATAAACTTATTAATACCTGTTCCCAATTGGCCAAAGACAATTACATTGGAACATGGATTCCAGGCTTTTCAGAGGTGTATAAGTGCACTGCTCTTCATTTACACAAAATAACAGTGTAGAGTTTAAAGGGACATGAAGGTCGACATTAAACATGGTTTTAAATGTCCTTTTAAATTAAACTTTTATCATTTGAAGCTGAGTTACTTAGATTATCAAAATAGCTTTGTTCTTGTGGCCTCCTTTGTAGAAAAGCATACCTAGGCAGGTTTAGGAGGAGCAGTGGCTACAATCAAATGACTATAGTCATTAACACACCAGATGTGTTCAGCTGTGTTTCTACAAAGGATACCAAAAGAATGACGTACATTTGAAAATAGAAGTACACTGAAAAGACTCTTCAAATTGCATGCAGTATCTGATCCATGAAAGTTTCATTTTTAATTTCATGTCCCTTTAATGAAAATGAAACATTGCAATAGACATTCATTATTTTGTTTGGTTTTATTGTAAAATATTTTGCTTTTAGAATTGGCTTGTTTCATGCTTCCTAGAAAGGGTGAAAGTCAAATTTTGTTAACTAAATATGCCTCAAAATTATAAATAAAAAAAAAATGCTGACCTTGCTACATACTACTTAGAGCAGTGCACAGATTCACTAACAGCTGCTCTTAATTTGGCAAAATCAAGCGAGATAAGATAAAAATACTCAGCCGGGTGTTTACGCATTGCACAAAGCATTAATATATACCCAGCTATCCCCAGTGGCGTCAATAGGGTTGGTGTCACCCGGTGCGGTAAGTTATGGTGTCACCCCCCCCCCCCCCCAGAAAGCAGACACACACAAAAACACAGGAACACACACATACAAACACTCAGACACACTTAAAGCGTACTCCGATGCACACACAGACACTCGGAAACACACTCAGACACACACAAAAACACTCAGGCACACACACAAAAACTCAGACACACACACATACAAAATATGTAAACTGCAATGCATTAATTATAAAGCTCATGCCTAGAGCTGCTCCCTGGCTCAGCAGAGCATCAAATGAAAGATAAACAGAGCACTCTAAAATAAATCACTGAAGAAAAGGTTTAGGCGCGCAAACTATGAAAATTCTGCTCTCTGACTCTGTTCCAAGTCTGTCAGTGCACAGCCCTGCACCGCGTGCCTACCGCTTCTTATGGCCAATCACCTCTACACTCTGCCCACCCCCAGACCCCCGCCCGCCCTCCTACCTGTTCAGTGTGCACTTAGTGTACCGTAACCGTAATGGTCTGGTGGGCATCATACGTGGCTCCTTCACTTTAGGGACAGTGTCAGACAGTCATGCGGTCAGGTGCCAGGCATCCCCCTCACGATTTCCCAGTTCCCGTTTAGAGAGACAGCACAGCAGTGAGTGAATCCATTGCTCCACATGTCACTGAGCAGTGAGCACAGATAGGCAGGCAGGTTTAGGCTAGCAGTGCAACTTTGCAAGCCCCACGGCATGCCCACAACATTCATAGAGAAATTGGGCAGGGGAGAAGCAAAGTACAAACAAGCAAAAGCAGCCGGGAAAACTATTTGTTGAAATTGCAGCACTGGCTCAAGGGGCAAAAAAATTGTGTGTCTACAACTTACCCAGTCCCACCAATGTTCACAAATGCCAGCTCCTCTAATAAAAAAAATCTATGCATCTCAACATTGTATTTCTTTGAATTTCAATAAAATTAAAAAAAAAAAAAATTTTTGGTGTCACCCCCTGGAGGGTGTCACCCAGGTGCGGCCCACACCCCCCTAGTGACGCCACTGGCTATCCCAATTTGGACAAATATACAGCCCGCAATCCCACTAAAGGGCAAAAATATAGTCAGCTACTCTAAATTGGGCAAATATATAGCCACCAATCCCACAAAGGGAAAATGTATATCCAGCCACTCTACAATGGGCAAATATATAGCTAGCAATCCCACAAAGGGCAATTATATAGCAAGTTATCCCATATGGGACAATTATATAATCAGCAATCTTACAAAGGGCAAATATATAGCAAGTTATCCCACATGGGACAAATACATAGCCAGCAATCCCACAAAAGGCAAATATATAGCCAGTTATCCCACATGGGACAAATACATAGCCAGTAATACCATAAAAGCCAAATATATAGCCAGTTATCCCACATGGGACAAATATATAGACAGCAATCCCACAAAGGGCACATATATTGCCAGTTATCCCACATGGGACAAATGCATAGCCAGCAATACCACAAAGGGCAAATATATAGCCAGTTATGCCACATGGGCCAATGATATAGCCAGCAAACCCACAAATGGTAAATATATAGCCAATTATCCCACAAAGGGCAAATATATAGCCAGTTATCCCACATGGGGCAAATATATGACCAGCAATCCCACAAAGAGCAAATATATAGCCAGTTATCCCACATGGGACAATGATATAGCAAGTGAGCCCATTTAGGACAAATATATAGCCGGCAATCCCAAAAAGGCGAATATATAGCAAGTTATCCCACATGGGACAATGATATAGCCAGCAATCCCACAAAGGGCTCATACCAGCAATTACATGTTCACTTGTTCCTTTCCCTCTCTATCCATATGCATCAAACCCTTCTCCAAATGCCGTCTTCCATACTCTCTCCTCTTGCCTTGATCCTTCTCTAACCCTACTGAGCTTCAAAATAAAGGAAGGTAGGTAAACATACTCAGCGGGGTTTCCAAGCATGTTGTTAGCACAATGTGCAGCGTTTTGTCTATCATTAAAAAAATTACATTATTTTTTGTGCAGATCTGGTGTAATTAACTGCTATATTATAAACATGTAACATTACTTGAATCTCCAATTAATAAAAGATGAAAAACAGCTCAAATCACACTTTAAAATTAGGAGATTTGTAGTCAAATTAAATAAGTCCCCAAATAGTTAATTTATAATTCCAATGAAGAGTTTGCACATTTTAAAATGTTTAACTGTAAAAGATGACTCAAAATGACGTGAAATTATTCATTACACGTCACAAATGTATTTTAGTTAGAAGGAGATAAAAATGTATCTTTCAAGATTCAGTTAGAACATGCAAATTTATACGGTAAGAATTTTCAATTTAATTATAGTATCAAATTGACTTTAATCTCTTGATATAATTTGTTGAAAAGCATTCCTAGGTAGGTTCAGGTTTGGGCATGTGTCTTTGCTGTCATAAAGTGCACGCTCCTAAGCCACCTAGATAAGCGCTACCTAGGTTTGCACTTAAACTTTGGATACTAAAAGAACACATTTAATACAGTATTACATTGTAAAGTTTATTTTATTTTTATTTTTTCAATTGCGTGCTCTATCATGAAGGTTTAATTTTGACTTTACTGCCTCTTTAATTAATCATTATTTTAGAATAAATTCTGATTACATTTGATGCAAATTCTTACCAGAGCATGCTGGGATGTGAGGTTTTCTTCTAGGAGAAGAGCTGGTTTTCGGTAAACTTTTCTGGCCGACATATTTGTTTCCTTTTAGCTTTTCCGTTTGCTTGCTGCTATGGTGAGATCTTGCATCGTTCTTTGGACTTTTAAAAACACAATGGAATTATTATTTCAGCTAAAAAAATAACTTGACAGCTGTAACCACTAAAATGACAAAATATTTTACAAAATAACATCGCAATGGGGTTGGTTCAAATCTTTTCAATCCCGTTAAAATCAGTGGTTTATCAAGCTATGATCATAATATAACTGTCCCTAATTAGCCACAGCAGAGAAGGTAATTTAAGTTACAACATGGCAGCTCCCATTGTTTTATAGACACTAAAACTTTACACTTATTTAATATTTAAACAACTAATTAAACTTTTTTTAAAAATCTACATGTTATTCTAAGACTAATCTTTTATTGGAATGTATCATTCTATCTAGTATTTATTTAGTGTGTAATGTCCCTTTAATTAGAGGCTTCGTGATTTACAGTGTGAGAATTTTTTTTTATTTTGATTCAGATAAATTACTTAAATTTTGCTTCATTTTTTATGGGTATCTTTTATTAAAGGGACACTGAGCCCAAATTTTTTCTTTCGTGATTCAGATAGAGCATGCAATTTTAATCGACTTTCTAATTTACTCCTATTATCAAATTTTCTTCATTTTCTTGGTATCTTTATTTAAAAAGCAAGAATGTAAGTTTAGATGCCAGACCATTTTTGGTGAACAACCTGGGTTGTTCTTGCTGATTGGTGGATAAATTCACTCACCAATAAATAAGTGCTGTCCAGTGTACTGAACCAAACATTGTTTGGCTTCTTAGCTTAGATGTCTTGTTTTTCAAATAAAGATAGCAAGAGAACAAAGAAAAATTGATAATAGGAGTAAATTAGGAAGTTGCTTAAAATTGCATGCTCTATCTAAATCACAAAAGAAAAAAATTGGGTTCAGTGTCCCTTTAAAGAAACAGTAATGCACTTCAGGGGCTAGTAGAAAACAATTTGTAAGCCAATGAAAGCTAATGAAAATTGGCACACAGGTTCAGCCACTAATCAGCAGCCAGCTCCAAGCTCTTGAGATATGTTTTTCAACAAAGGAAAAGTTGTTTAAATTATATGTTCTATACAAATCCTAAAAGAAACATTTTGGGTTTAATGTCCCTTTAAAAACATAAATTATGCTTACCTGATATTTTCCTTTTCTTCTGATGGAAAGAATCCACAGCTGCATTCATTACTTTTGGGAAATAAGAACCTGGCCACCAGGAGGAGGCAAAGACACCCCAGCCAAAGGCTTAAATACTCCTCCCACTCCAATCATCCCCCAGTCATTCTGCCGAGGAACAGTAGAAGAAATATCAGGGTGAAAGGTGCCAGAAGATATAAGGATGCCCCACCTAAAATTACGGTTGGGGAGCTGTGGAATCTTTCCATCAGAAGAAAAGGAAATGATGAGGACACTGAATGCTAAAACGTAAGGGTACAATAGGCGGCCCAAACTGAGGGCACCAGGCCTGAACCCTGACCCAACAAAAAACTCTGCTTCATCCGAAGCTGAAAGAAAAAATGCGTGAAGAGGAAAAACCTCAAGGACACTGACTCACAGTTCAGTTCAGAAGTCAAACCACAGACCGCAAACGGACTCGACTAAGCCAACAGGCTGCCAGGAGACAACGTCGCCAAACAAACAGTCCCCCACCGCTCATTATTATTATTATTATCGGTTATTTGTAGAGCGCCAACAGATCTCCACAAATGAAGGAGACACCAGCCGAAACCCCCAAGGGAACAAGGCAAAGGAGAACCAAGGAAACCGAAAAGGTCACTGAATACAAAAAGAAGACCTCCACAAGTGAGCCCAGCTCACAGAGAGGGGCCCAAAAGAGAGAAAGGAAGCCACGCCTATACCAAGCGAAACCCGGGATAAGACCGGGCACAGAGACAGAGCAAACATCTCTCCACCATCCTGCAAGCACAGAATGCAACTGAAGAGGCAAAGTCTTCCCAGTGTCTGGCCCCAGAATACCAAAGTATTCGACCATAAAAAGTGTGTAATATACCTAGGTGAAAAATCCCGAGTTTGAGAACACAAAGTCCATAACAGGACAACACAGAGGGCACTTGCGAGGAAGAATAAGCAAGCAAGAAACAGACTGCAAAGGCAACCCCCAGACAGGTGGCACATTCCAGGCAAACTAAGTCGCCGGACATATACACAGGTCCCTAAAAAAGGGGAACACAAAACCTCAATCGAGGCCCCCTAGAAGGAGAGTATACCCTCAGATCCTGAAGGAAGAGTAAACCCTCTTCTAATCAATAGAGCAAGTTGAAGGAAAATCTATACTCTAGCAGACTAAGCTGACAGGATAGACACAACAAAGCTCGCACATCCAGAGGAGACTGCAACCTAACGCAGTTCCTTAGACCGCTCGGCCATCCTGACCTGCAGACCCACACCCAGCTGGACCAACCCAGCCTCAGGGATCCAAGACAGGGGAACAAAAGAATCCTGAACAGGTACAGGAACAAGCGTAAGGATAGCACAGCCATCCCCACAGAGTACAAGTACAATCCGACTCTGAAAACAGACAACAAGGCCATAGACCAAAGGATCTATCAAACAAAGGCCCAACAAGTCTGCATGGAGCCAGCAAGACCCCAGGGTGAATCCATCCCACCTTTCCGCCTCCCCTCCAGGAGAAGCCCCAAACAAGGACTCTATCTCCATAGGGAGGAGAACATCCCTAAAGAAAGGAATGATGCCAGAAGGGCAACAACTGTCCACAAGGCCCAAAATCCCTGGCTAATGGGAAGAGAAATTCCCAACACAGACGTTCTAGAAAAGGACCCCCCTGCAAGTAGCTTGCTGAGCAGAGGCACAGCCAACCCAATAGCCTGCAGAGCAGGGAATCCATGGGAACACTGGCAAGCTGACCAGGGGAATGCAACCCTAAGGCGCACCCGAAATTGGACATCCAATGCCAGCAGTTGGGTATGAACCAACCAGCCTAGAAGCCCTAGGCACACAGCCAACCACCAGATGATGGGCTATGCTGTGACAAAGAGTAAAAAATAATCCAAGAACCTGGCCAATCATGACCAGGTCAGGTAGATTAAGCAAGGACACAGCCCAATTTCCCACTACCGTGGAACACCCCGACCAGCCCAGAGATCCAAGATTCTAAAACCACCCAAGACTGGGTCAGGAAAAGGCCAAACAAAACTTCAGTAACTGGGAATCTCAGGGAGAAAAATAGGTCCAGCTACCTAATAGTTCAGGCAAACCTTGCCCTAGAACTAAACACCCCAACTGGCCAAAAGGTCAGGCGCAGGTCAGGTCAGGTAGATTAAGCAAGGACACAGCCCAATTTCCCACTACCGTGGAACACCCCGACCAGCCCAGAGATCCAAGATTCTAAAACCACCCAAGACTGGGTCAGGAAAAGGCCAAACAAAACTTCAGTAACTGGAAATCTCAGGGAGAAAAATAGGTCCAGCTACCTAATAGTTCAGGCAAACCTTGCCCTAGAACTAAACACCCCAACTGGCCAAAAGGCCAGGCGCAAGGGTATGGATGCATATCCAGAAAAACCAGATAGCGAGAGAACACGAGAGTCCGACCAAAGGAAGGAACCACACCTAGCTAAAGTCCAATGCTCCAAGGAGCAAGGCTAGAATTCGTATGAGAGACTTCTCAGAGCCTCAGGACAACCAAGGGATGCCTCAGGGTAAAAAAAAATCCTACTAGCAGGACTAGTCTCCTTAATACATCTGCACAAGCAGAGGACACAAGGAAGAGAAGGCACAAAGCCTACCCAGTTCCGGAAAACCCAAGCTAAACAGAGTCCCTGCAGGGAACAACCATCACCCAGAAACACAGATCCCGAAAATGAGATCCACTCACCCAGAGACAAGGGAAGAAGACCCAAAGGTCACTTCGAATTCTGACAGACCGTACACGTAAAGAGTAAAAGCTGCATCTAGATACACTATAAACAGCTTACACGAACACCTGCAAGGTGTCAAGAGCTGCAACTGGTTTCAAACTGCAAACCTTCTGCATGCTAGACAGCTATCCTGTATGAGCTTATGGAGCAAGCCCAATAGGACAAATCCAGAGGCCTAAAAAAGAAGGCCAAACCACTCAAAAGCGGTAAGGGGCATTAAGCCCTCCCACCCTCCACCACAAGGGGGAGGAAAACTCTAAGTTCCGATGAAATTAGAAGTCAGATAGAGTGACGCAGCGGAAAAAACTCCCCTGCCCGGTCATCTATGACTGAAGGCAATAAGGACTGAAACAATCCTTCCCACTTCACGGACCCACAGGTCCTCACGAATGCTTAGTTTTACATGAAAAAACAATGATAACCCAAGCACTCGGCGCTTCTACCGAACCAGCCGAGCAGAACATCGCCACGCGTCTGAACATCCGCAAAGCCGTAACGAACCCGACAGGACCAGCCTGCACCTAGGGCCCCAACCGGCAATCTGCATAAATTCTCCCTCGTAGGGGGAAAACAGACATTTATAACATAGGACTAACATGTCCAAAACAACTTCCGAAGAAGTAATAAGGAGTATCAATCCCAGAAAGTTCCCGAAGGAAACAAAAACAAATAAAAGACATCCCATTGTATATAAATAAAATATAAGGCAACCCAGAGGTTAACGCCCAAAAAGACACAGGCCTACCCACAGAACCAGCCAAACGGAGCCCTATCTTACAAAACTGGGAAAGATCTCAAACAAATGAAAATTTTGGAGATTACTTCATCCCCACATGTCTAAAGAGGTGCACCATTCGAATTATCAGACTGAAAATCCCCGTAACTGTTAACGATAGGGTCAGTCAATTACTGAAATACATTCAGGGACAGATACACCCACGGGGAACTGTAGAGGCCCACCCCAAGGCAGAAGGCCCGGGACAATAGAGCACGAGCACATTCTTAAATAAACGTATGGACTCTGCAGAAGAACAATCGCCAACATTATGTGAAAGTGAAAATGTGCTGAAACCTCCGGGGGAAACATGCCACCCCACATGGAGGAACCATAAACTGGGTTACCCGCATGTGCAGAAGTATGATTCAGTAGGGAACTCGCCTCTCGGAGGACAGGACCCCCAGAGGCGGATAGCTCAGCAGTCCCTTGATTCCCTGAGCCCGAGGAACCAGGCATATAAATGTCATAAACAGTCTGCAGGAGTATGTATCTGATCATGGTCTCATATGGGCATATAAATGTCATAAAGAGTCTGCAGGAGCATGTACCTGATCATGGTCTCACCTGGGCATATAAATGTCATAAACAGTCTGCAGGGGTATGTACCTGATCATGGTCTCACATGGGCATATAAATCTCATAAAGAGTCTGCAGTGGCATGTATCTGATTATGGTCTCACATGGGCATATAAATGTCATAAACAGTCTGCAGGGGTATGTACCTGATCATGGTCTCACATGGGCATATAAATGTCATAAAAAGTCTGCAGTGGCATGTATCTGATCATGGTCTCACATGGGCATATACATGTCAAAGAGTCTGCAGGGGTATGTACCTGATCATGGTCTCACATGGGCACATAAATGTCATAAACAGTCTGCAGGGGTATGTACCTGATCATGGTCTCACATGGGCATATAAATGTCATAAAGAGTCTGCAGTGGCATGTATCTGATCATGGTCTCACATGGGCATATAAATGTCATAAAGAGTCTGCAGGGGCATGTACTGTATCTGTAGCTTAGCCCAGTCTCACATGGACATAAATATGTAAAAACAGGGCTGCATTGGAAGGTATCTGATCTGAGTCTCATTTTGCAACCGATGCAATTTGTTATGAGTTAAAATGTATCCTCCTCTTAATTTATATATCAGTCAATGTCTCCACTTCTGTTTGTCACCACTGTGGGGTCAATTTATCAAAGGTTTCACAAGCCTTTCGACCCCCTACGACTGCAGGTTCTCACAAGAGAAACTGCAGTCCGTATTTAACAAGCAGAGGTCATCAGACCACTGCTTTCCTAACCTTTCGCCACCTCTAAGGTGGCTAATTTGGCAGATTGACAGCTCCTGCCTGCGAGTGATTGGCTGTGCGGGGACAGCATTGCACGCGAGTGCAAAATAGCGCTCGTGTGCAATGCTGAATTCTGCCAGGGGAATTCAGCCCGGCAGAGGCGAGCTGTGGCAGACAGGGGCGCGTATATGCGCCCCTGTCTGCCACAGCTTGATAAATCGGCCCCTGTGTATTACAGCGGGGTAGAGCTTTAAAAGAGTATTTATTATTAATACTAGTTTAGCTACCCCTGTGCAATTAGTCTTTCATAATATCTACAATACATGAACTTCCTATATACTTAATACCAGTATATAAATGTGTGTGTGTATATGTGTGTATATATATATATATATATATATATATATATATATATATATATGTGTGTGTGTGTATGTCTGTGTGTGTATGTATGTATATGTGTGTATGTGTAAGTGTGTGTGTGCATATATGTATATATGTGTGTGTGTGTGTGTAAGTATGTGTGTGTATGTGTTTATATGTCTGTGTGTATGTATATGTGTGTGTATGTATGTGTATGTGTGTGTATATATGTCTGTGTGTGTATGTATATGTATGTGTATGTGTGTGAATATGTCTGTGTGTGTATGTATATGTATGTGTGTGTGTGTGCATATGTCTGTGTGTGTATGTATATGTGTATGTGTGTGTATATATGTCTGTGTGTGTATGTATATGTATGTGTATGTGTGTGCATATGTCTGTGTGTGTATGTATATGTATGTGTATGTGTGTTTATGTATATGTATGTGTGTGTGTGCATATGTCTGTGTGTGTATGTATATGTGTATGTGTGTGTATGTGTGTGTGTTTTCCCCCCTTTGTTGTTAAGCTTTCACATGTGTTCAGCAAAATAGATAGTCATTGTTAGCTATAAAATAACTAATAATAATAATAATAATAATAACTAATGTGTGGGCTGAAAGCCATTACTTAACTATAAATCTTTGTGACAGATACTGCTCCAATCATATTTATGTAAGATGGAGTGAAGGCAAAACAATTACTTTAAATTAATCTTTGCCTTGCCACAGGTTAAATCACTCTAATCCTCATGAGAAAAGGAGATCAAGGGAGATTTAACTATGTGCTTATATATTTTTCAAATAATCAATTTATTCTCCAGGCAAAGAACCATATGCTGGGCTATAGTAAATATGTAATGTGCTGCACGGAATATCGGAATGCGGCAACGATCAATATTAATGAATGAGGAAAGGCACTATATCTGGAGACTTTAAACAAATCTATATTGATATATTAATGATTTATTTATTGTGAAACATTATAAAGTGAAAAACTACTTTTCAATAGAAAATAATTCCCTAAGGCAAACTGGTATGAGATAAACACATTTTTTTGTATACTTAATAGGCAGAGAATTATATGATAAAACCATCATAAAGAGTAAAATATATAAAACAAAATGCAAGCAGATTTGCTGGGAATATCTTGTAGAGCTGTTGTGAGTTGGGTAATATCACCTCCAAGTGGACAAGTTGCTGAATGTCAGAAAAATCGTGAAGACTAAGGACTAGGTATGTGCATTTGTTTTGTTAGGAACGTAATTCATAACGAAAAACAGGATATTCTTTTTGTTTTAATGAAACAAATATCTGAATGAAAGAGCAAACAAAATTAAAAGAAAATGAAAAACACTGATATAATTTGTCAGTATTCATTTGTTTCCTTTAAATGGTTAAATACTAACCTCTAGCGCAGAGGAGAGCCACGCTTAGCTGCTGCTCTTCTTCACAAAGCCCCAACCGCGATAATAGGAGGCTTAGCTCAGCAACTCCCAGGGCCTGCGGCTGCGTTACAGGAGTTAGAAGGTCTTTAGTGCAAGTCCTGGGAGCCGTTGCCCTAAGTCGCCTATTAGCCGGGGCTCTGTGAAGAAGAGTTAGCGCGGCTCTCCAGAGTATAAGCGATAGTTTTTTGTATTGTTTTTTTTAACTCTAAAGGGGATGAAGAGAGCTGTTTGGGAGGAATCAGTTTGCTATCAGTGAGGTGTCAGGTGAGAGGGTCATCTCTATTCTGTTTACAAGATAACTGTTTAACCTCTTCACTGCCAGGAATTTCAAATAAAGTGCACAGCTGCAATTAGCAGCATTCTAATTGCCAAAAAGCAATGGCAAAGCCATGCATGTATGCTATTTCTGAACAGAGGGGATCCCAGAGACGCTTTTACAACCATATGTCATATGACTGCAGTAGTTGTGTGTAAATAATTTCAGTGCGAAACCTTAACTTTGCAAAACATTTTTTAACAATTTTATTTATTTGATCGTATCTGGTGGCCAAGTAGTGGCATCAAATATACTAAAATAGGCCTAGATCTATACCTTGAGTTGTCTACTTTAAAAATATATATAGTTTTCATAGAAATACAAATGGGTTTGGTTAAGCACATCTAACAAAAACATTTTTTATATACACATATTGTGGGAGTGTTGCAAAAATGACCAAAATTGATTCAAGACAAGAGGTATTGGCACACATCCTAACAAATAAACCACATATTACAAAAGGCTGCAAAACTGTGAAAAACTTTTATACTTTTAAATAAAATTGGGATCTTAGTCACACAATATGGCTATATTCTGGTCAGCCAGTCACCAACTTAAAAGGTGTCCCAAAATAGACTGGTCCTAACTCTACATAATTTAGCCTCTATGGGCTGAATCATTCAATTCTAATAACTAAAATAGCATTCCGACACTGCAGTACTATGCCTCATATTATGGGGTCAATTTATTTATGTGCGAGCGGACATGATACGATGTAGCGTATCATGTCCGCTGCACATAGATAAATGCAGACAGCATACGCTCTCTGCATTTATCATTGCACCAGCAGTTCTGGTGAACTGCTGGTGCACTACCGCCCCCTGCAGATTCGCAAGCCAATCGGCTGCTAGCAGGGGGTGTCAATCAACCCGATCGTATTTAATCGGGTTGATTTCTGTCTGCCGCCTCAGAGCAGGGGGGCAGTTTATGGAGCAACAGTCTTTTGATAAATTGACCCCCATGACTGCAAAGAATGAGACTCCCTGGCTTTATATATATAGCTCTATTACACTGTCAAGAACACACCTGAGCATTTTGTAGTTAGGACCAGTCTATTTTGAGACACCTTGTAAGTGGTGACTGGCTGAGCAGGATATGGCCATATTGTGTGACTAAAATCCCAAATTTATTTAAAAGTATAAAAGTTTTTTGCAGGCAATTTTTTGCAGCATTTTGTTATACGTGGTTTATTTGTTAGGATGGTGCCAATACTTCCTGTTTTGTATAGTTTTCATAGGTAAGTCAAAAAATAACAAAAATGCTAAACATTCTCCTATACTGTAGGCAAGTTTTTCTCTGAAATTTCTGGTAGCGAAGGGGTTAAAGAATTACGCCAGACCTGGAGGAGAAATTTCAGCTACGCCCAAGGAAGAGGGCGGGAAAATCATTTTACAATAAGGAACAACATATTTTGAATATTATAAATACGAATTTCACAACGTTTCTTTGCATCTGCAATGTTTTTTTATTATGATTTTTACATTAAAATCTTTTTTTCTTCCTGTGTAATTTCAATAAAGATGGGGATTTTTTTGGGATGTTTTTTTAATAAAATACAATTTTTGCAGGACAATTTTTAATCCAATTAAACAATACATATTTTACTCAGTATTTTTATTTCAATAATTTCTTTATTCTTCTTATACAGTACAATTTTCAAATTATGATTTTTTATGAGACCTAGTGTTATATATTTCACATATGCATTTAATGACATATATTTGTATATAGTTAAGGTGCTTCTCTTAAAGGGACATGAAACCCCAAAAATGTCTTCCATGATTCAGATATAGAATACAATTTTAACTTTCTAATTTACTTATATTATTTAAATTGCTTCCTTCGCTTGTTATCCTTTGCTGAATGGTTTATCTAGGCAAGCTCAGGAGCAGCAGATAACCTAGGTTCTAGTTGTTGATTGGTGGCTGCATATATATATCGATTGTGATTGGCTCACCCATGTGTTGAGTTAGAAACCATTAGTACATTGCTGCTCCTTCAATACGATAATGAAACAAATTAGAAAATAGAAGTAAATTAGAAAGTTTTTTAAATTGTATACTCTATCTGAATCATGAAATAAATTTTTTGGGTTTCATGTCCCTTTAAAGGAGATTATTAGTGAACTTTATCGAAAAACAATCATGGTAAATACTCTGTTACATACAAGGAGTCAATATCCTAAGTATATTGATTTAGTTTTTTGCATTTGTTATACTTTGATGCATTTTTTTTTTTAAATATGCATTTTAAATTGAACGTAAGGTTCTTAAAGGCACATTAAAGTAAAACAGAAATGTTAATGATTCAGACAGAGCATTTCATTTTAAACAACTTTCCAATTTACTTTTATTATCTAATGTGCTTCATTCTTTAGATATCACTTGTTGAAGAAATAGCAATGCACATGGATGAGCCAATAACAAGAGGCATCTATGTGCAGCCACCAATCAGCAGATACTGAGCATATCTAGATATGCTTTTCAACCAAGTATATCACGAGAATGAAGCAAATGAGATAACAGAAGTAAATTAGAAAACTGTTTAAAATAGCATGCTCTTTCTAAGCATGAAAGAAAGTTTTTGGCTAGAATGTCCCTTTAAGCATACCTAGGTAGGATCAGGAGCAGTCATGCACTGCTGGGACTTAGCTGTTGATTATTGGCTACACATATATGCCTCTTGTCCTTGGCTCACCTCACCTCAGCTAGCTCCCAGTAATGCATTGCTGTTCCTTCTACAAAAGATACCAAGAGAATAAAGCACCTTTCATAATATAAGCAAATTGGAAAGTTGTTTAAAATTGTATTCTCTGTCTGAATAATGAATGAAAATATGTTGGTTTCATGTACCTTTAAAACCAGACTCATTTCATCTCTAAACTGTAAGAAAAAAGACCTATTAGTATATTTATCCACAAGAAGTCATTATGATAACCCAAGTCTGCCTACCTGCCTTTCAACACATTGAATTTGATATTATGTTTTTAATTGTAGACTGAATCATGAAAGAAAACTGGGTTTCATGTCCCTTTAAGGGATTTTGCACATGGCTTTCCGCATGTTTTTTAAGATCCAATCATGACTGACATAGGGAAATCAATGCACAGGCTACAAATTATAGCAGAACACCTGTTATGTTAAAATAGACCCAGCTGCCTCCCTCCAACCTTGTGGCTTAGTTACACAATAACATCCTCTTAAAGGGACAGTAAACCCAAAACCAAACTGTCATGGTTCAGATGGAGCACACAATTATAATTCTATTATCGGATTTACTTTGTTCTCTTGGCATCATTTCATGAACAACATACCTAGGTAGGGCCAGGAACAGTAATATAACAGTGATTGGTGGATGCACATATACACTCTTTTCATTGGCAGAGCCAGTTTATTTAGCAAGCTCCCAGTAGTATATGGCAACTCCTTTAACAAAGGATACCAAGATACTGAAAACTAATTGATAATAGATGGAAACTGGAAGGTTGTTTAAATCCGTATTGTGGGGCCGAATTATCAAAGGTCTTGCGGACCTGATCCGACAGTGCGGATCAGGTCCGCAAGACCTCACTGAATGCGGAGAGCAATACGCTCTCCGTATTCAGCATTGCATCAGCAGCTCATAAGAGCTGCTGGTGCAACGCCGCCCCCTGCTGACTCGTGGCCAATTGGCCGACAGCAGGGAGGTGTCAATCAACCCGATCTCTGATGAGGCGGACAGGGTTTATGGAGTGGCGGTCTTTAGACCGCTGCTTCATAACTGCTGTTTCTGGCGAGTCCACTCGGAGCTTGATAAATGGGCCTCTGTTTGTCTGAATCATAAAATAAAAATTGTGGGGTTATGTCCTTTTAAAAGCATGGTTGTCATGATGTAGGATGTATAGGTCTGTCACATAATGCATTTCACACAATACACAGGTGAATGATTGACAAGATTTAAAGGGACACTGAATCCAAATTTTTTCTTTCATGATTCAGATAGAGCATCAATTTTAAGCAACTTTCTAATTTACTCCTATTATCAAATTTTCTTTATTCTCTTGGTATCTTTATTAGAAAAGCAAGAATGTAAGTTTAGATGCCGGCCCATTTTTGGTGAACAACCTGGGTTGTTCTTGCTGATTGGTGGATAAATTCAACCACCAATAAACAAGTGCTGTCCGGTGTACTGAACCAAAAAATAGCTTAGATGCCTTCTTTTTCAAATAAAGATAGCAAGAGAACGAAGAAAAATTGATAATAGGAGTAAACTCGAAAGTTGCATGCTGTGAATCACGAAAGAAAAAAAATTTGGGTTCAGTGTCCCTTTAAGCTAATGGATTTGATAAATAATTTTTAGATAGATAGATGATAGATAGACAGATAGATACTGTAGATAGATGATAAATAGTGAGATAGATTGATAGAGAGTTAGATTGATAGATATAGATAGACAGATAATAAATAGACAGATAATAAATAGATAAATGGATAGATAGATTGATAGGGAGTTAGATTGATAGATATAGATAGAAAGATTATAAATAGACAGATAATAAATATAAATGGATAGATAGATAGATAAAATATATTCCATTTAAATCTGTTATAAATTTGAGTATAACCACAAAATATAATAATATATCAACTATTTCAATAAAAGATTCATGGGGTCGATCCGATATAAAGCGTCGCCCGCAAAAGCCGGCGATGCCAATATTTGCGCGGATTTGGTATCACATATACGGCGTAACCTAGAAGTTACGCGCGTATATTTCTGCCGTCGCCCGCAGTTTTTTGGGCCATAGGCAGGTATACCAAACCCGCGCAGTTTGGTATCCAATATGCAGCGTAAGGACTTACGTGGCGAAAATGGAGAAAACTTACTCCATTTTCACCTCGCCACAAAAAGCAGCCGTAAGAAGCCTTACGCTGACTATTGGAGCCCCGTAACTCCCTAAACTAACTAGAAAATAAACCTAACACCTAACGCATGCGCAATGTCTATCTCCCTGTCAACCGCGATCTGCTAAAATAAACCTAACACCTAACGCATGCGCAATGTCTATCTACCTGTCAACCGCGATCCCCCCCCCCCCCGAAATCCCTAATAAAGTTATTACCCCCTAAACCGCCCCTCCCGGACCCCGCCGCCATCTACATAAACTAACCCCCTACTGTGAGCCTCTAAAACCGCCGCCATCTACCTTATCTATCCCCTAATCTGACCCCTTACACCGCCGCCACCTATATAAAAATGATTAACCCCTAATGTAAGCCCCTTACACCGCCGCCATCTCTATTAAAATGATTAACCCCTAATTTAATCTACCTACCCCGCCGCCAGCTATATTATCTATATTAACCCTAAGGGCTCCATGTACTAAGAGGCGGGCGGACAGCTTCTTAACTCGCAAAGCTGTCCGCCCGCCTCCGCTACACACGGGCAGCGGATCTATTGATCCGCTTGCCCGTATGTATCATTACACACTCAGCGGAGTGTGTAATGCCCGCCCCTTCAGTCGCGCGACCAATCACGCGACTGAAGGGGCTGTCAATCACCGAGAGCGAGCGAGCTCTCGGTGATTTTGCTTCGCCACCTAAGAGGTGGCGTAGGGTGTAGGAAGCAGCGGTCTAATGACCGCTGCTTCTTACATTGCGGGAAGCAGGCTCGCATATGCGAACCTGCCCCGCAAAGGCTCCGGAGCAGCTTTCGCTGCTTCGTACATGGAGCCCTAAGTATATTATAGTTAATATAGGTATTACATTATATATATTAACTATATTAACCCTAATTATATTAGGGTTAATATAGTTAATATAGTTACTATAGTATTTATATTAACTATATTAACTCTATCTAACCCTAACTAAATTTATATTAAATTAATCTAATTCATTTATAAACTAAAATGTTCCTATTTAAATCTAAATACTTACCTATAAAATAAACCCTAAGATAGCTACAATATAATTAATATTTACATTGTAGCTATGTTAGGGTTAATATTTATTTTACAGGTAAATTGTTAATTATTTTAACTAGGTATAATAGATATTAAATAGTTATTAACTATTTAATATCTACCTAGTTAAAATAATTACCCAATTACCTGTAAAATAAATCCTAACCTAAGTTACAAATACACCTACACTATCAATAAATTTAATAAACTACAAACATCTATCTAAAAATACAATTAAATTAACTAAACTAAATTACAAAAAAAAACAAACACTAAATTACAAAAAATAAAAAAAAGATTACAAGATATTTAAGCTAATTACACCTATTCTAAGCCCCCTAATAAAATAATAAAACCCCAAAATAAAAAAAATTCCCTGCCCTATTCTAAATTCAACAAATTTCAAAGCTCTTTACCTTACCAGCCCTTAAAAGGGCCTTTTGTGGGGCATGCCCCAAAGAATTCAGCTCTTTTGCATACAAGAAATACAATACCCCCCCATTACAACCCACCACCCACATACCCCTATTCTAAACCCACCCAAACCCCCCTTAAAAAAGCCTAACACTACCCCCCTGAAGATCTCCCTACCTTGTCTTCACCACACCGGGCCGAACTCCTGATCCGATCCGGGCGATGTCTTCCTCCAAGCGGCAAAGAAGAATTCTTCCTCCGGCGACGTCTTCCTCCAAGCGGCAGCAAAGTCTTCATTCTTCCGGCGGCATCTTCAATCTTCTTTCTTCGCTCCGCCGCCGCGGAGCATCCATCCCGGCCGACTGCTGAACTTGGAATGATGTACCTTTAAATGACGTCATCCAAGATGGCGTCCGCCGAATTCCGATTGGCTGATAGGATTCTATCAGCCAATCGGAATTAAGTTAAAAAAATCTGATTGGCTGATTGAATCAGCCAATCAGATTCAAGTTCAATCCGATTGGCTGATTGGATCAGCCAATCAGATTGAGCTTGCATTCTATTGGCTGTTCCGATCAGCCAATAGAATGCGAGCTCAATCTGATTGGCTGATCCAATCAGCCAATCGGATTGAACTTGAATCTGATTGGCTGATTCAATCAGCCAATCAGATTTTTTTAATTTAATTCCGATTGGCTGATAGAATCCTATCAGCCAATCGGAATTCGGCGGACGCCATCTTGGATGACGTCATTTAAAGGTACATCATTCCAAGTTCAGCAGTCGGCCGGGATGGATGCTCCACGGCGGCGGAGCGAAGAAAGAAGATTGAAGATGCCGCCGGAAGAATGAAGACTTTGCTGCCGCTTGGAGGAAGACGTCGCCGGAGGAAGAATTCTTCTTTGCCGCTTGGAGGAAGACATCGCCGGAGGAAGAATTCTTCTTTGCCGCTTGGAGGAAGACATCGCCCGGATCGGATCAGGAGTTCGGCCCGGTGTGGTGAAGACAAGGTAGGGAGATCTTCAGGGGGGTAGTGTTAGGCTTTTTTAAGGGGGGTTTGGGTGGGTTTAGAATAGGGGTATGTGGGTGGTGGGTTGTAATGGGGGGGGGTATTGTATTTGTATGCAAAAGAGCTGAATTCTTTGGGGCATGCCCCACAAAAGGCCCTTTTAAGGGCTGGTAAGGTAAAGAGCTTTGAAATTTGTTGAATTTAGAATAGGGCAGGGAATTTTTTTTATTTTGGGGGTTTATTATTTTATTAGGGGGCTTAGAATAGGTGTAATTAGCTTAAATATCTTGTAATCTTTTTTTTATTTTTTGTAATTTAGTGTTTGTTTTTTTTTGTAATTTAGTTTAGTTAATTTAATTGTATTTTTAGATAGATGTTAGTAGTTTATTAAATTTATTGATAGTGTAGGTGTATTTGTAACTTAGGTTAGGATTTATTTTACAGGTAATTGGGTAATTATTTTAACTAGGTAGATATTAAATAGTTAATAACTATTTAATATCTATTATACCTAGTTAAAATAATTAACAATTTACCTGTAAAATAAATATTAACCCTAACATAGCTACAATGTAATTATTAATTATATTGTAGCTATCTTAGGCTTTATTTTATAGGTAAGTATTTAGATTTAAATAGGAACATTTTAGTTTATAAATGAATTAGATTAATTTAATATAAATTTAGTTAGGGTTAGATTGAGTTAATATAGTTAATATAAATACTATAGTAACTATATTAACCCTAATATAATTAGGGTTAATATAGTTAATATATATAATGTAATACCTATATTAACTATAATATACTTAGGGTTAATATAGATAATATAGCTGGCGGCGGGGTAGGTAGATTAAATTAGGGGTTAATCATTTTAATAGAGATGGCGGCGGTGTAAGGGGCTTACATTAGGGGTTAATAATTTTAATATAGATGGCGGCGGTGTTAGGGGCTCACTTTAGGGGGTTATAGATATAATATAGCTGGCGGCGGGGTACGGGAGCGGCGGTTTAGGGGTTAATAATTTTATTAGGTTGCGGCGGGGTAAAGGAGCGGCGGTTTAGGGGTTAATAGCATTTTTATTGTTAGGATAGTGAGGGGGGATAGCGGATAGAGGGTTAGACAGTGCGGGCTATGTTAGGGAGGCGTGTTAGACAGTGCGGGCTATGTTAGGGAGGCGTGTTAGACAGTGCGGGTGTTTTAGACTTTAGTCAGGTTTTATAGGCGCCGGCAGTTTCTAACGTGCCGCAAGTCACTGGCGACGCCAGAAATTTGTACTTGCGCAGATTTCTGGACATCGCTGGTTTGTGAGACTTACGGCACGTTAGCATCTGACGGCGACTTATATGGGATGGCTCGAGTTGCGAGCTGAAACTGCGGGCGACGCCGGTTCCCTCGCTTGCGCCGCAAACTGCGATCGATATCGGATCGCGCCCCATGTTTATAAGACAACTAAATATACAGGTGTGGTTCTAGTGAACAGTCAAAAGACCACAATATATTCCAGCATCCTCACCTTTTTTGTGTCCTGCAATGTAACGATTCCCTGCTATCAAAACGTTTGCCATTAATATTTCCTTGACGTTTTTCAGGCTGAAATATCTTAGCATCTCTGTAACCTTGCAAAATACAAAGAATTATTAGGTATTTTGAAGAATTATATTGAAGGAAAAGTCTATATTTTGCCTGCGTATATAGAATTCCGTTCCACTGTTTTGCTGTGTGTGTGTTAAAATGTGTTAAAAAATTGAATTCAGCAAGAATCCTAAAGAGGATAAATGAACGTCCAAATGAAAGTAATATTAGTAATTGAATTATAGTTTATAATGTGGTAATGAAACAGAACACAATAGGAGGAAAAGCGGGGTAAAGCTGCGAAACTGCGTAAATGCAACTGTCATTTTTATTTGCAAAATTTGCATTACATAGCAGCCCAGGAACAAACTCCTTGAAAATACTTAAATATATTTATAATATTTCTCCTGCTCCAGCAAGTTAAAGGGACATTAAACCCAAAAAATGTATTTTATGCTTCAAGTAGAGATGACAATATTAAACAACATTCCAATTTACTTCTATTATCTAATTTGCTTCATTCTTTAGATATCCATTGTTGAAGAAATAGCAATGCACATGGGTGAGCCAATCACAGGAGGCATCTATGTGCAGCAACCAATCAGCAGCTATGGAGCCTATCTAGATATGCTTTTCAGCAAAGTATATCAAGATAATGAAGCAAATTAGATAATAGAAGTAAATTAGAAAGTTGTTTAAAATTGCATGCTCTTTCTAAATCATGAAAGAAAAAAATTGGGTTTCATGTCCATTTTCTGTTTAATGTCTTTTTTAACTAATTAACCAAAACTTAATCCCCATTCTAGGTGTGGTTGCCATGTTCCTCATTCAGTGGATAATTGCCTGGTATTCCGGGGCTGGGCTGTCCTTTGTAGGTGGGATTAGATTGATATACTTCAGGAAAGTTCTCCTATGTGAAAATTGGGCGAAAAGAAGCTGCACCCATGTGGTGACCTGCCAAAGAACAAGTTACTGAGCCGTTGTTCGTTCCTGGTTGAGCTCTAATCTCTCTGTGTATATATTTATTATGACTCCCCTAGGGTGTTGGGTCAAACCAGGCATGGACTCCTTGCCCAATGTGCCTAGAGGAATATGGCAGCACCTCACTGACGAGTCCTACAGATGGCTAAAACAATCGTCTGGGGTTATCATGTTCCTTATTCAGAGGACGACTGCCGGGTATTTCAGGGCTGGACTGTACTATTTTTAGTTGGGATCAGATTGATATTCTTCAGGAAAGTTCTCCTCTGTGAAAGGCACAGTTGAGCTTAAAGAGGTTGCTCCCATATGGTGACAAACCAAAGACCAAGTAACAGCCTGAAACATCGGAGCCCCGAAGCTACTTTCGCAGCCTGATAAATGGGGCCCAATGTCTTTAAAGTGATAGTAAATCCTATTACTTTCTGTCATGAAGTATAAAAAATGCAGGCAGAAAGTACCTTTATTTGGCCTGGAGCTTCTGCATAAACTGAACGCTTCCGGAAGCCCTTGAGAAAAGTATTTTTTTTTTTTAAAAAGAGATGATGTTTACACCTCTTAGG
The DNA here is from genome assembly GCF_027579735.1 of Bombina bombina. NCBI lineage: Eukaryota > Metazoa > Chordata > Amphibia > Anura > Bombinatoridae > Bombina > Bombina bombina. The sequence continues at coordinate 30,158,872 of NC_069510.1, read as the reverse complement.
CGATAGCCATGCTAACCATATGGCACAGTACAGTAAATAAATGCAGAATTGATAAAGTTACTTTCATTTTCAATGCCCCCTGTATCAAGCGACAGCCATCAGCGAATCACAAAACACATAAACATATATACTATGAACTCTTGCACATGCTCAGTGGGAGCTTGTGCATCAGAAAGTTTAATTTTGACTTTAGTGTCCCTTTAAATAAGTGTACTTTACAGGTGCATTATAGGAGTACCTATTGTGAAGATGAAATCAATGGAATTTCTAAGTGTAGGATGTCCTTCTGCTCACGTCTAGAACACCTTACTTCCTCCTCTCAAACTCCATCCGTCATCCACTACATATACTTGTTCCCTCCTCCCAAACTTCATCCTACCTCATGCATTAGACATCATTAGCCAAGCATCAAGCATTAGGTGTAAGAGATGTCAGACATCTAGAGTCAGCTGTTAGGCATCAGACATCAGGAGTCAGGCATCTGACATGTGACACCTGATGAGTTACATTTGATTCGTAACATATGAATCCTGACTCAATATATGAGGCCTAACACTTGATTTCTGATACCTGAGGTTGGATGTAGTTCTGGAATAGGCAAGAGTTCAATGGATGACTGACAAAAAGGAGGGAGGAGGAAGGATGGTGTTTGGGAAGAGAGAGGAAAGATGTCCTAAAATGGGCAACATAAACTTGGGTCTCATGAAAACCTCCAGAATTTATATTATATATGGCAATACATTTTGAGAGGTGGAATGAACACTAAGAAATTGTATTACTCATTGAGAAATCACAAGCTCTCTTCATGGAGAGAACTCTCTTTCTAATAAAAGACTTACCCTGCTTGTCTTTCTGTGGTTTTCTCTCCAGCTGTTCCTCACCATTTGTCACACTGTCTAACAAACTAGGATAGTTCCCAGTCAAAGTAGAGGAACTACTAGAACACACAGGAGGTGCAACCACCAACCCTTCATGGTTACCGGCTTTGCTTTTTTCTGACACTCCAGACAAATTTGTATGTCCCAGGGATGTAGAATGTGGTGACATTTTCTTTTTAGGACTCCCTGCTGGACTCTCCTTGATGAGGGCGCTTGTTCCTTCATTAATACCTGAGTGTGGCTGTAGACTACCCAGTCTGATCGCTTCCTGATCAACTCTTTTTCCCAACTCTTTAGCGATTTCCCAAATCATCTGTAGCCGCTCCTGGTTAGTTCTATATTGAGAAAGCTTTGAAGAGCCACAACCCAAACTTGGATCCTTTTCTGAATCATCTGCTGGCAGGAAGTTTGATGATGAGTTCAAATCTTGAAGTTTAAGAGGACTTGAATGTTCACCCCGGTTTACAACCTCTGTTGGCTTTAACAAAGTCTTTCCTTTGAGGCTTTTACTATAAAAAGACAATAAATACAATACATATTGAAAACACTTTCTGCATCTTTATGTGAAACAACCTAAAAGTCACCAAAGTAAAAAATAATATTTGAAAATATTCCATTACCCATGATATCATGCTTCATTAAGGTTTAGAGGGACATTAGCCATTGGGCACCACTACTCATCATTCTGTTTTTCCTTTTTTGTCTATAGCTTATTTCTCAGCTGTTCTCTAAATTTTAGTCTATGATTAAGAGCCCCTTGGGGGCGTGAAACGCATCAGACTCCTGACAGAATTCTTTCCATGACTGTGGATTTTTTAACACATTATCAAATAAATATGTTTTTTAATTATAGCCTTCTGAGTGGCTTTTCTTTTTCCCTCTCTGTGACTTACAGTTTGATCTGCCATTGGCAAGCACTTTGAGCACTGTGGGTTTATTTCAGGCTGAGACTTGTTGCACTTCTGGTTTCACAGACCACAGAAGCGGCCTGAAGCTAGAGGCTACAGTGTTTGGCGTTTCTTAAATTTACCCCTTACTTGTGCTGGTTTGGGGAAGTTCTGCGTCTTCATACTGGGCACTGCCATCTTGGAACTTAGGTGTATTGTGTACTTGGGGTTAGTGTGCATGATACTGAGTAGAAGTTTTACATTTTTGCAGTGGCTGCATTGCTCTATAGTATACATGTGGAATTTTTAAAATATGCTCTGTAACCTTTAAACAGTGTATAAAAACTGCAAAAAATGTAAAGCTTCCAATCTGGCAACATCGCTGATCTGTGAAAGTTCCCCACTGCTGTTACAGGGCGCAATAATATGTGAGCTCCAAGATGGCAGCACCCCATATAAAAATTCAGAGCTTCATCAATTCAGAGAACGGCTCTAAAGCGCAAACCATTCTGTTGAAGTCGTATCTACTAGTTTTGTGTCCCTTTAAAGGGATATGAAACCCAAAAAATGTATTTCGTGATTCAGACAGAACATACCATTTTAAAAAAAATCCCAATTTACTTCTACTATCAAATTTGCTTCAGTCCCATGATATTCTGTGTAGAAGAGATACCTAGGTGCATGATGTGTATGTGCAATTTTAAACATCTTTCCAATTTACTTTATCATCAAATTTGCTCTGTTCTCTTGGTATTCTTTGTTGATAGCTACACCTAGGTAGGCTCAACAGTGCTTGTTCATGTGTGCTATATAGATAACATTGTGTTCACGCCCCTTGGAGTTAACTAGGAGTCAGCACTAATTGGCTAAAATACATGTCTGTCAAAAGAACTGAGATAAGGGGGCAGTCTGCAGAGGCTTAGATACAAGGTAATCACAGCGGTAAAAAGTATTAATATAACCGTGTTGGTTATGCAAAACTGGGGAATGGGTAATAAAGGTATTATCTCTATTTAAACAATAAAACATTTTATCAATTGAGGTTTAGATTTTAATGAAGAGTAAAAATGTTTCTGATCATATTATCAGTATTAGTATTCAGTGTTCTCCATAGAATGTTGCCACCAGTGTAGCATTATGAAGTAGCCAGGTCGGGGTTAATATAATAATTTGCAATATTATAACATTTTATGTTAATTATGAATGTTACTTTAGCTATCCAAAGCACAAACGAATTGCATAATGCAACACAAATTAATTTAATGATAATTTATGCAACAAACTTTCACCTAGATTACGAGTTTTGCACTAAACAGGGTGCGAAAATAACACCAAAAAAGTTGCGTTATTCCACTCTCCATAGCGCTGCCATTACAAGTTACTGAAAAGCCTCCTTCTGCTGTGCGATATGGTGCGTTAAGCTCTATACCGCACAAAAGTCGAGGGCTGAGTTTACGTGCTTGTGCGCACTTTCCCCTATAGACATCAATGGGGAGAAAGTCTTAGAAAAAAAACTAACACCTGAAGTGCGGAATGGCGATCGCTATAACGCAACCCTATTGATGTCTATGGGGAAAAGAAAGTTACGTTTAAACCTAACACCCTAACATAAACCCCTAGTCTAAACACCCCTATTATGCCGCTCCCCCACATTGCCGACACTAATAAAAGTTGTTAACCCCTAATCCGTCGCTCCCTGACACTAATAAAAATTATTAACCCCTAAACTGCCGCTCCCTGACATCGCCACCACTAAATAAAATGATTAACCCCTAAACCTCTGGTCTCCCACATCCTATTGGCTGATTTGAATTTGAAGAATCAAATCAGACAATAGGAATGCAAGGTACGCCAGCGGTAATAACCGTACCGCAAAATTCGTAATCTAGCCGATTGAAAACAAAATTAATATTAGTGAATTTTAGCTTAATATTGGCTTAAATTTTAGCCGGGTGGTGTGCCCGTTAAATAGGGGTGAACACTGTTATTGTAATCATTTATTTATATAGTGCTGCAAAATTCTGTAGCGTTGGTATATAACTACATTTTCACAGACAAGATGTATAGTGTTTGATAATATCTAACGGCTAGATTACGAGTTTTGCGGTATGAGTGAAAAAGCAGCATTAAGGTTCTTTTTCACTACCACTGGTATTACGAGTCTTGCAGGTTTAGCTGTACCGCACACTTTTTTGGCCGTAACGCAACGTAATAACCGCAGCTTTCAAAAAGTCCTTTCTCAATGGGACTTCCACAGTGCCGGTATTACGAGTCTGCCTGGAAGGCCAAAAAGTGAGCGGTACAGCCTATACCGTCAAGAACCATACCGTAAACTGAAAGTCAGTAGTTATGGGTTTTATGCTACAATGCCGTAACATACAACTCCTAACTAAAGTGCTAAAAAGTACACTAACACCCATAAACTACCTATTAACCCCTAAACTGAGGCCTTCTCGCATCGCAAACACTAAAATAAAATTATTAACCCTTAATCTGCTGCTCCGGACATCGCCGCCACTATAACAAATTAACCCCTAAACCGCCACATTCCCGTATCACATACACTAGTTAAATATTATTAACCTGTAATCTGCTGTCCCTAACATCGCCGCAACCTACATTACAGTTATTAACCCCTAATATGCTGCCCCCAACGTTAGCACCACTATACTAAAGTTATTAACCCCTAAACCTAACCCTAAGTCTAACCCTAACACCCACTAAATTTAATATAATTAAAATAAATCTAATTAAAAATTCCTATCACTAACTAAATAATTCCTATTTAAAATAAATACTTACCTATAAAATAAACCCTAAGCTAGCTACAATATAACTAATAGTTATATTGTATCAAGCTTAGGTTTTATTTTTATTTCACAGGCAAGTTTGTATTTATTTTAACTAGGTAGAATAGTTACTAGTTATTAACTATTTACTAACTACCTAGATAAAATAAATACAAAGTTACCTGTAAAATAAAACCTAACCTGTCTTACACTAACACCTAACCTTACACTACAATTAAATTAATGAAATACAATTAACTAAATTACAAAAAAAACCCACTAAATTACACAAAATAAAAAATAAATCATCAGATATTTAAACTAATTACACCTAATCTAATAGCCCTATCAAAATAAAAAAGCCCCCCCCCCCAATAAAAAAAAAACGTAGCCTAAACTAAACTGCCAATAGCCCTTAAAAGGGCCTTTTGTAGGCATTGCCCCAAAGAAATCAGCTCTTTTACCTGTAAAAAAAAAATACAAACAACCCCCCAACAGTAAAACCCACCACCCACACAAATAAAATCCTAACTAAAAAAACATAAGCTCCCCATTTGGATGGGCATTGCCCTTAAAATGGCATTTAGCTCTTTTTCAAGTGCCCAAACCCTAATCTAAAAATAAAACCCACGCAATAAACCCTTAAAAAAACATAACACTAACCCCCGAAGATCCACTTACAGTTTTGAAGACCGGATATTCATCCTCAACGAAGCCGGGAGAAGTCTTCATCCAAGTGGCAAGAAGTCCTCAACAAAGCCGGGAGAAGTCTTCATCCAAGCCGGCAGAAGTGGTCCTCCAGACGGGCAGAAGTCTTCATCCAGACGGCATCTTCTATATTTATCCATCTGGCGTGGAGCGGCTCCATCTTCAAGACATCCGGAGCGGAGCATGCTCTTCTTACGACGACTCTTCCAGAATGAAGGTTCCTTTAAGTGACGTCATCCAAGATGGCGTCCCTTGAATTCCGATTGGCTGATAGAATTTGTTCTTTGTTAAAAGAAGTGTTGGTTACATTGGATATTGAGGAAACTAGTCCTCTTGTTATTAAGACTAGTAAAAGTTTAAATTCTGTTTATAAACCTCCTGTGGTTACCCCAGAGGTTTTTCCAGTTCCTGATGCTATTTCTGATATGATTTCTAAGGAATGGAATAGGCCTGGTACTTCTTTTATTCCTTCTTCAAGGTTTAAAAAATTGTATCCTTTGCCAGTAGTTACATTGGAGTTTTGGGAAAAGATCCCCAAATTTGTTGGGGCTATCTCTACTCTTGCTAAACATGCTACTATTCCTATGGAAGATAGTACTTCTTTTAAAGATCCTTTAGATAGGAAACTTGAATCTTATCTAAGGAAAGCCTATTCATATTCTGGTCATCTTCTCAGGCCTGCAATTTCTTTGGCTGATGTTGCAGCTGCAACAACTTTTTGGTTGGAAAATTTAGCGCAACAAGAAATGGATTCTGATTTGTCAAAATTGATGTTAAATCTATGTCTTTAGCTATTTTAGCTAGAAGAGCTTTGTGGCTTAAATCTTGGAATGCTCTGACATTCTAAGTCTATATCTTTGTTTCCATGGTAATAAGTTATTTGGTTCTAAGTTGGATTTGATTATTTAAACTGTCACTGGGGAGAAGGGAGTTTTTTTTGCCTCAGGATAAAAGACCTAAGGGTAAATCTAAAGCTTCTAATTGTTTTTGTTCCTTTCGACAAATTAAGGAACAGAAACCTAATCCTTCCCCCAAGGAATCTGTTTCCAATTGGAAACCTTCTTGAAATTGTAATAAATCCAAGCCGTTTAAGAAACCAAAGCCAGCCCCCAAGTCCGCATGAAGGTGCGGCCCTCATTCCATCTCAGCTTAATTCAGACCAGTTTTGGATCTAAAAATTTTGGATCTTTAGGTAAGAGTACCAACTTTCAAAATGGTGACTATAAGGACAATTCTGCCTTTTGTTCAGCAAGGGCATTATATGTCCACAATAGACTTGCAGGATGGATATATCTTCATATTCAGATTCATCCAAATCATTATCAGTTTCTGAGATTCTCTTCTCTAGACAAGCATTACCAATTTGTCGCTCTTCCATTTGGCCTATCGACAGCTCCAAGAATCGGACATCCATCCTCAAAGAACAAATTCTATCAGCCAATCGGAATTCAAGGGACTGCATCTTGGATGACGTCACTTAAAGGAACCTTCATTCTGGAAGAGTCGTCGTAAGAAGAGGATGCTCCACGCCGGATATCTTAAAGATGAAGCCGCTCCACGCCGGATGGATGAAGATAGAAGATGCCGTCTTGATGAAGACTTCTGCCTGTCTGGAGGACCACTTCTGCCGGCTTGGATGAAGACTTCTCCCGGCTTCGTTGAGGACTTCTTGCCGCTTGGATGAAGACTTTTCCCGGCTTCGTTGAGGATGGATGTCCGGTCTTCAAAACTGTAAGTGGAACTTCAGGGGTTAGTGTTAGGTTTTTTAAGGGTTTATTGGGTGGGTTTTATTTTTAGATTAGGGTTTGGGCACTTGAAAAAGAGCTAAATGCCATTTTAAGGGCAATGCCCATCCAAATGCCCTTTTCAGGGCAATGGGGAGCTTAGGTTTTTTTAGTTAGGATTTTTTTGGGGGGGTTGGTTGTGTGGGTGGTGGGTTTTACTGTTGGGGGGTTGTTTGTATTTTTTTTACAGGTAAAAGAGCTGATTTCTTTGGGGCAATGCCCCACAAAAGGCCCTTAAGGGCTATTGGCAGTTTAGTTTAGGCTAGCGTTTTTTTGTTGTTTTTTGGGGGAGGGGGCTTTTTTATTTTGATAGGGCTATTAGATTAGGTGTAATTAGTTTAAATATCTGATAATTTATTTTTTATTTTGTGTAATTTAGTGTTTTTTTTGTAATTTAGTTAATTGTATTTAATTTAGGTAATTTATTTAATTATAGTGTCAGGTTAGGTGTTGGTGTAAGACAGGTTAGGTTTTATTTTACAGGTAAATTTGTATTTATTTTAGCTAGGTAGTTAGTAAATAGTTAATAACTATTTAGTAACTAGTCTACCTAGTTAAAATAAATACAAACTTGCCTGTGAAATAAAAATAAAACCTAAGATAGCTACAAAGTAACTATTAGTTATATTGTAGCTAGCTTAGGATTTATTTTACAGGTAAGTATTTAGTTTAAATAGGAATTATTTAGTTATTAATAGTAGATTTTATTTAGATTTATTTTAATTATATTAAAGTTAGTGGGTGTTAGTTTTAGACTTAGGGTTAGGTTTAGGGGTTAATAAATTTAGTATTTAGTAAATTTAGTGGCGGCGACGTTGGGGACGGCAGATTAGGGGTTAATAAGTGTAGGTAGGTTGCGGCGACATTGGGGGCGGGAGATTAGGGGTTAATACATATAATGTTGGTGTCGGCGATGTCGGGGACGGCAGATTAGGGGTTAATAAGTATAATGTAGGTGTCGAGCGGCAGATTAGGGAATAATAAATATAATGTAGGTGTCAGCGATGTCGGGGGCAGCAGATTAGGGGTTATTAAGTGTAAGATTAGGGGTGTTTAGACTCGGGTTTATGTTAGGGTGTTAGGTGTAAACATAAATTTTGTTTCCCCATAGGAATCAATGGGGCTGCGTTACGGAGCTTTACCCTGCCTTTTTGCAGGTGTTAGACTTTTTTTCAGCCAGCTCCCCCCATTGATGTATTTGGTGAAATTGTGCACGAGCACGTAAAACCAGCTCACCGCAGCTTTCAGCAGCGCTGGTATTGGAGTGCGGTATGGAGCACAATTTTGCTTTACGCTCATTTCTTGCCTGATAACGCCGGGTTTTTGCAAACCTGTAATACCAGCGCTGTAGGTAAGTGAGCAGTGACAATAACTTGCAAGTTAGTACCGCACCCCTCATAACGCAAAACTCGTAATCTAGCCGCATGTTATTTAAATACTGTTCTTGTTATTTGAAGGGGGCAGTCAAGCAAAAGATAAACTTTCATGATTCAGATAGGGCATGCAATTTTAAACAACTTTCCAATGTACTTTTATAATCAAATTTGCTTTGTTCCCTTGGTATTCTTAGTTGAAAACTAAACCTAGGTAGGCTCATATGACCTTGAAGGCCGCATCTTATATCGGGGGATTTTGACAGTTGTTTTACAACTAGAGGGCATTAGTTCATGTGTGCCACATAGATAACCTTGTGTTCACGCCCGTGGAGTTACCGAGGAGTCAGCACTGCTAAAATGCTGTCTGTCAAAAGAACTGAAATAAGGGGGCAGTTTGCAGAAGCTAAGAAGCTAAGATACAAGGTAATCACAGAGGTAAAAAGTGTATTAATATAACAGCGTTGGTTATGCAAAACTGGGGAATGGGTAATAAAGAGATTATCTATCTTTTAAAACAATACAAATTCTGGGAGTAGACTGCCCCTTTAATAAGGATACACTAAAACATCTAAAAATGTGCAGATTGGAAAAAGTGATGTGCATGGGGGAAAAAATCCTAGCTAAACATGAAACAGTGAAAATGCATAGTGTATGCCGTTTGGCAGTAGTTGTTGTATCTGGTAGTGACAGTGTAGTTATGCAGTTACACCTCAGAAGGTGATGTGACATTTACCTGTCCAAACCCTCTTCCTTGAGTAGATCATTTGATGTTAAACGCACCCATTCACCAATATCTTCCATTATTTTTTCAACATCTCTTTTTATCTAGGAAGTAAATTCAGAGTCTTACTGTTATAAACACACTTGCACAGAGATACACTAACGCTGACTATAAACCACAGTGCTTGCTAAATATGAATCAGTGGAAAATAAATATGGACTGGATAAACTAAAAAACATAGAAGAATAAATATTTTATTATAAACTGAAATGTCTGTGTTGATACTTTACAAGGCTTTTCTTTTGTAAATCTGCAATTAAAGTGAAATTAAACAGACTATTCGTTACAAATATTTAAAAAATATATTAAAAATAAAGGATACTTCAATTCATCATTTTGTTCTAATCGTTTTCTATATCCTTTTTTTCCCCAATTCATTTTGACAAAGTCACTCGCTGATCCTCCACCCGCTTTAAAAAAAATTGTGCCTGTTTGTATGTGTATGCCTGACAGACTGTGTATACCTGACCGTGTGTGTGTGTGTGTTTGACAATGTGTGCGTCTATGCATATGCTTGACAGTGTAGGTGTTGGTGTATGCTTGATAGAGGGTGTGTGTGCGTGTGTCTGACAGAGTGTTTGTGTGTGTGTGCCTGAAACTGTGTGTACCTGAAAGATTGTGTTTCTGTGTGTATGCCTGAAACTGTGTGTGTACCTGACAGAGTGTGTGTGTGTGTGTGTGTGTGTGTGTGTGTAATAATGTGTGTCTGTGTGTGTGTGATTGAGAAAGTTTGTGTCTGTGTGAATGCCTGAAAGTCTGTGTGTACCTGTAGACATTGTGTGTGTCTCTGATAATGTGAGTCTGTGTATATGCCTGACTGTGTCTGTGTGAGTGTCTGACAGAATGTGTGTTTGTGTGAGTGTCTGACAGAATGTGTGTTAATGCATGTGCTTGACAGAGTATGTGTGAATCTTTGCTAGACGTGGATCTGTATATTTCCCTATATAGAATGTGTGTTAGTGATATGCCTGACAGTGTGTGTGTCTGGGTGTATGCTTGACAGTGTGTGTGTGCCTGACAGTGTATGTGTGTGCCTGACAGTGTATGTGTGTGCCTGACAGTGTGTGTGTGTGCCTGACAGTGTGTGTGTGTGCCTGACAGTGTATGCCTGACAGTGTATGTGTGTGCCTGACAGTGTATGTGTGTGCCTGACAGTGTATGTGTGTGCCTGACAGTGTATGTGTGTGCCTGACAGTGTATGTGTGTGCCTGACAGTGTATGTGTGTGCCTGACAGTGTATGCCTGACAGTGTATGTGTATGCCTGACAGTGTATGTGTGTGCCTGACAGTGTATGTGTGTGCCTGACAGTGTATGTGTGTGCCTGACAGTGTATGTGTGTGCCTGACAGTGTATGTGTGTGCCTGGCAGTGTATGTGTTTGTCTGACAGTGTTTATAAGTATGTGTGTTTGTGCCTGAGAGTGCTTATAAGTGTGTGCACTGGGGTGTTGTACAAGGGCTAGTTATTACAGCAGTTAGTATATTATCTAGATGCACATACACAAGGCTGGCCTTGATCAAGATCACATTTCTGTGCCACTTTGCGCTTCTTCCTCGCTTCCTTTTGCTTCTTGTACACGTCTTGCAGTCTCGCCTGCTTCACATGCTCCGCTTTCTTCAGTAAGTTGCGTTCTTCACACTGTTTTCTCTGTCTCGCTGCACTCCTCTTGTGTATAAAGTCTCTCACCTCCTGTACACTGTAGCTGCGCACCTTGCTTCTCCTCATCTGACCCCCTGATTCTGTGATTAGGTTCTCTTTATCAGGGTGCTTCTGAGCCGTGCTGTGTAATGCTGCATGAGCTCGATCTGGGGATACACGCTTCACTTGTCTTCTTCTAGTCTTCGGCATCTCTTGTGTCTTCATACAAGGATTCTGTGCTCCCTCTCTCCCAGCTGCAATATCTCTCAGCACCTGGATCATCTCTCTCTCCTCACGTTCTTTTGATGCATGTTGAGTGCAAATATGGTTCCTTTTTGTAACGGATTGCAACCCTTTTCTCTTAGAGATACTTTCATATTCCCCTAAAAATAAAATAAAAAAAATAAATAGAAATCATTAATCTTTTTATTGTTTTAGTAATTTTTAGTTACTCATGAACCTATCCGCTATTTACATAACCATCCATATCTATCTAGTTCATCTGTATCTCTCTCTATCCAATTGTCTATCTATCTATCTATCTATCCCATTCATCTGTATCTTTCTTTCTCATCTATATCTATCTATCTATCTATCTATCTATCTATCTATCTATCTATCTACTGTGTTTATCTAAAGTATCTATCTCTATCTAGTAAATTTGTATCTATCTATCTTGTTCATCTGTATCTATGCTGTTCAATTGTATCTATTTATCTGTCTGTCTGTCTATCTAATTATCCATCTACATGAATTGCATAGAAATCAATGACACATAGGGGCCGATTTATTAATTGTCAGACGGACATGATCCGACATTGCTAAATGCAGACAGCATACGCTCTTGACATTTATCATTGCACAAGCATTTCAAGTGAAATGCTTGCGCAATGCCACTCCCTGCATATTCGCGGCCAATCGGCAGCTAGCAGTGGGTGTCAATCATCCCAATCGTATCTGATCAGGATGATTGCTGTCCGCAACCTCAGAGGTGGCAGGTGAGTTATGACCGCTGCTTCTTAACTCATAAACATACCCCATAATGTTGGTTAAGACTGACTCACAAAAAAAAAGGCAGCTGAAGAGACTTGTTAATTGCAGCTCCTGTTTACATCAGATATTGTTATCTAGGCAGACAAGTTTACAAGGCCCAGTACCTGGGTGCTGACTAATTGTATCATCTCTTTGTGACACGCGCTGCTTATTAGCAGTTACAGGTGATGGACCAAGTAATTTGCGGACCAGCTTCTGTCCTTCCCTCCACGCAGATGCTCCATACAGATCGGTGGCTGAAAATAAGACACAAAATAAATAAATAAAACAGCTGAGCGCACATATGACAGAAGCAGTGAAGTTTAAGGCAAACTTCAAACAAAGCCACTGTGCGACCAGATGTACAATACAGCGCCACCAACGCTCTTTACTGTAAATCTTTTATAATGAAATATAGCACTGCATCAAAACTTTAAGGGGACAGCATAGCTAGAAACATTGTTGCAAACATTGCAGCCATAGGCCTCTAGTTATGAAGCTCCATATTTCTCTGCATTCGCCGGCCCAATACGCTCGCCTAACATCGCCGCCACAGACCTGAATACGTTCGCCAAAGTTATCAAAAAAGCTGTCAAGAAGCCGCGCACCAAGTACGGGGCAATGAGCAGCGGACTGTTGTTAACTGACAGTCATCAATCTCGCTGCTCATCGGCTTCTTCGCAGCTTTCTTGCTAGCCTGTCACTAAGCACCCATACTATACTATACTGTTTTACCCCCTAAACCGCCGCTCCCGGAGCCTCCCACACCTAAATAAAGTTATTACCCCCTAAACCGCCGCTCCTGGACCCCTCCGCAACTATAATAAATATATTAACCCCTAAACCGCCACTCCCGGACCCCGCCGCAACAATAATAAATATATGAACCCCTAAACCGCCGCTCCCGGCCCCGCCGCTACCTACATTATACCTATTAACCCCTAATCTTCCCCCCCTCCACCGCCGCCACCTACTTATACTTAATTAACCCCTATACCGCCGCTCCCGGACCCCGCCGCCACCTACATTATACCTATTAACCCCTAATCTGCCGCCCCCTATACCGTCGCCACCTACATAAAGTTATTAACCCCTATCCTGCTGATCCCGGCCGCAAATAAATGAATTGTTTAACCCATAAACCGCTGCACCCGGACCCCGCCGCCACCTACATTACATTTATTAACCCCTATCCTTCCCCCCCTACACCGCCGCCACCTACATTACATTTATTAACCCCTATCCTGCCCCCCCTATACCGCCGCCACCTACAGTACATTGATTAACCCCTAATCTACCCCCCCTACACCACCGCCAATATATTAAATGAATTAACCATAACCCTAATACCCCCCTAACTTAAATATTATTTAAATTAATCAAAATAAATATTCCTATAATTAAATAAATTATTCCTATTTAAAACTAAATACTTACCTATAAAATAAACCCTAAGATAGCTACAATATAATTAATAATTTCATTGTAGCTATTTTAGGGTTTATTTTTATTTTACAGGCAACTTTGTATTTATTTTAACTAGGTACAATAGCTGTTATTTATTAACTATTTAATAGCTACCTAGCTAAAATAACTACAAAATTACCTGTAAAATAAATCCTAACCTAAGTTACAAATACACCTAACACTACACTATCAATAAATTAATTAAATAAATTAACTACAATTATCTATAATAAAATACAATTAAATAAACTAAACTATATTACAAAAACAAACAAACACTAAATTACAAAAAATAAAAAAATATTACAAGAAGTTTAATCTAATTACACCTAATCTAAGCCCACTAATAAAATAAAAAAGCCCCCGGGGCAGAAGAGGTCCTCCATCAGCCAATCGGATTGAACTTCAATCAGCCAATCGGATTTTTCCTACCTTAATTCCGATTGGCTGATAGAATCCTATCAGCCAATCGGAATTCGAGGGACGCCATCTTGGATGACATCATTTAAAGGAACCTTCATTCGTCGTTAGTCCGTCGGCCGAGGAGGATGTTCCGCGTCGGAGGTCTTGAAGATGGAGCCGCGGATGGATGAAGACTTCTGCCGGATGGAGGACCTCTTCTGCCCCGATCGGATGAAGACTTCTGCCGGATGGAGGACCTCTTCTGCCCCGCTTGGATCAAGACTTCTGCCAGATGGAGGACCTCTTCTGCCCCGATCGGATGAAGACTTCTGCCGGATGGAGGATCTCTTCTGCCCCAATCGGATGAAGACTTCTGCGGGTCCGGATGTCCTCTTCTGCAGCATCGGATGACCAGTGGTGCCCGGCTAGGTGAAGACGGCTCAAGGTAGGGTGATCTTCAATGGGGTAGTGTTAGGTTTATTTAAGGGGGGATCGGGTGGGTTTTAGAGTAGGGGTGTGTCGGTGGTGGGTTGTAATGTGGGGGGGGGGGGTATTGTATTTCTTTTTTTTACAGGTAAAAGAGCTGATTACTTTGGGGCAATGCCCCGCCAAAGGCCCTTTTAAGGGCTGGTAAAAGAGCTGATTACTACTATTAGTTTAGGATAGGGAATTTTATTATTTTGGGGGGCTTTTTATTTTATTAGGGGGCTTAGATTAGGTGTAATTAGATTAAACTTCTTGTAATATTTTTTTATTTTTTGTAATTTAGTGTTTGTTTGTTTTTGTAATATAGTTTAGTTTATTTAATTGTATTTTATTATAGATAATTGTAGTTAATTTATTTAATTAATTTATTGATAGTGTAGTGTTAGGTGTATTTGTAACTTAGGTTAGGATTTATTTTACAGGTAATTTTGTAGTTATTTTATCTAGGTAGTTATTAAATAGTTAATAACTATTTAATAGCTATTGTACCTAGTTAAAATAAATACAAAGTTGCCTGTAAAATAAAAATAAACCCTAAAATAGCTATAATGTAATTAATAATTATATTGTAGCTATCTTAGGGTTTATTTTACAGGTAAGTATTTAGTTTTAAATAGGAATAATTTATTTAATTATAGGAATATTTATTTTGATTAATTTAAATAATATTTAAGTTAGGGGGGTGTTAGGGTTAGGTTTAGACTTAGGTTTTGGGGTTAATTCATTAAATATATTGGCGGCGGTGTAGGGAGGGTAGATTAGGGGTTAATCAATGTACTGTAGGTGACGGCGGTGTAGGGGGAGCAGGATAGGGGTTAATAAATGTAATGTAGGTGGCGGCGGGGTCCGGGTGCAGCGGTTTAGGGGTTAATAAGTATAAAGTAGGCGGCGGTGTAGGGGGGGCAGATTAGGGGTTAATAGGTATAATGTAGGTGGCGGAGGGGTCCGGGAGCGGCGGTTTAGGGGTTAATAAGTATAAAGTAGGCGGCGGTGTAGGGGGGACAGATTAGGGGTGTTAAGACTCGGGGTACATGTTAGGGTGTTAGGTGCAGACACTTCCCATAGAAATCAATGGGATATCGGGCAGCAGCGAACATGAGCTCTCGCTGCCGTCAGACTCCCATTGATTCCTATGAGATCCGCCGCCTCCAGGGCGGCAGATTGAAAACCAGGTATGCTGGGCTGGAATAGTGCCGAGAATACCTGCTAGTTCTTTGATAACTAACAAAAGTAGTCAGATTGTGCCGAACTTGCGTTCAGAACATCTGTAGTGACGTAACCATCGATCTGAGTCCGGCGGATCGTATGTTACGTCACTATATTCTACTTTTGCCGGGCTGTAGGGCTTGATAACTATGGCGAATCAGCCTCACCACAAATACGCTGTGGAATTCCAGCGTATTTGCGGTTGACGGCTTGATAACTAGAGGCCATAGAGTGCTAAAGAGACGTGCACGCTCCTGACCCTACCTAAGTTCACCAATAGAACAAAACATTTAACAGCATATTGTGTCTTGCTGGCCTTTATTTGCATATTGTATACTGCAGTCATTGCCTATGTAATGGGTCCTACTAACCACTACTTGCACATTGTGTCCTGCTGCCCATTACCTACATACTGGATGTTAGTGGCCCATAACTGCATATCATATCCTGCTGACCATTATCTGCATATTATCCTGTTGGAATATCATATCCTGCTGGCCATTATCTGCATATTATCCTGTTGGAATATAATATCCTGCTGACCATTATCTGCATATTATCCTGTTGGAATATCATATCCTGCTGACCATTATCTGCATATTATCCTGTTGGAATATCATATCCTGCTGACCATTATCTGCATATTATCCTGTTGGAATATAATATCCTGCTGACCATTATCTGCATATTATCCTGTTGGAATATCATATCCTGCTGGCCATTATCTGCATATTATCCTGTTGGAATATAATATCCTGCTGACCATTATCTGCATATTATCCTGTTGGAATATCATATCCTGCTGACCATTATCTGCATATTACCCTGTTGGAATATCATATCCTGCTGGCCATTATCTGCATATTATCCTGTTGGAATATCATATCCTGCTGCTCATTATCTGCATATTATCCTGTTGGAATATCATATCCTGCTGACCATTATCTGCTTATTATCCTGTTGGAATATCATATCCTGCTGCTGATTATCTGCATATTATCCTGTTGGAATATCATATCCTGCTGACAATTATCTGCATATTATCCTGTTGGAATATCAGATCCTGCTGCTCATTATCTGCATATTATCCTGTTGGAATATCATATCCTGCTGACCATTATCTGCATATTATCCTGTTGGAATATCATATCCTGCTGCTGATTATCTGCATATTATCCTGTTGGAATATCATATCCTGCTGACCATTATCTGCATATTACCCTGTTGGAATATCATATCCTGCTGACCATTATCTGCATATTATCCTGTTGGAATATCATATCCTGCTGACCATTATCTGCATATTATCCTGTTGGAATATCATATCCTGCTGACCATTATCTGCATATTATCCTGTTGGAATATCATATCCTGCTGACCATTATCTGCATATTATCCTGTTGGAATATCATATCCTGCTGCTGATTATCTGCATATTATCCTGTTGGAATATCATATCCTGCTGACCATTATCTGCATATTACCCTGTTGGAATATCATATCCTGCTGACCATTATCTGCATATTATCCTGTTGGAATATCATATCCTGCTGACCATTATCTGCATATTATCCTGTTGGAATATCATATCCTGCTGCTCATTATCTGCATATTATCCTGTTGGAATATCATATCCTGCTGACCATTATCTGCATATTATCCTGTTGGAATATCATATCCTGCTGACCATTATCTGCATATTATCCTGTTGGAATATCATATCCTGCTGACCATTATCTGCATATTATCCTGTTGGAATATCATATCCTGCTGACAATTATCTGCATATTATCCTGTTGGAATATCATATCCTGCTGACCATTATCTGCATATTATCCTGTTGGAATATCAGATCCTGCTGCTCATTATCTGCATATTATCCTGTTGGAATATCATATCCTGCTGCTGATTATCTGCATATTATCCTGTTGGAATATCATATCCTGCTGACCATTATCTGCATATTACCCTGTTGGAATATCATATCCTGCTGACCATTATCTGCATATTATCCTGTTGGAATATCATATCCTGCTGACCATTATCTGCATATTATCCTGTTGGAATATCATATCCTGCTGCTGATTATCTGCATATTATCCTGTTGGAATATCATATCCTGCTGACCATTATCTGCATATTACCCTGTTGGAATATCATATCCTGCTGACCATTATCTGCATATTATCCTGTTGGAATATCATATCCTGCTGACCATTATCTGCATATTATCCTGTTGGAATATCATATCCTGCTGACCATTATCTGCATATTATCCTGTTGGAATATCATATCCTGCTGACCATTATCTGCATATTATCCTGTTGGAATATCATATCCTGCTGACCATTATCTGCATATTATCCTGTTGGAATATCATATCCTCTTTTTCTCTGTGAACAAAATCACAAAACAAAGGCGCCTCCTAGTGTGATACAGTGGATAAATGTGAGTATATAAGATGCTAAATGAATACTCACAAATGGAGCAGCACCCAATTGTGCTAAATAGGGCAGACTGGGAGATTACAGTGTCCAAGCTCACTGTGTCAGCGTTAGTGCCGGTATCCTAGATGTCCTCATTGGATGAAAACAAGCTCAGACTCTCAGTGAAAGTATTAAACAACCCACAATTTAATGGCAATACAAATTAGATGTCAACCAAATGACTCTGATACATAAAAGGAACAAAGACCACCGATTTTTTTTCTTAAAGGGAAAGTGAAAATTAAACTTGCATGATTCACATAGAGCCGGTCATTTTAAGACACTTTTAAATTCACTTCTATTTTCAAATGTGCTTCGTTCTCTTAGTATCCCTTGTAAAAAAATGAATACGCACATATCCTACACTAGTGTGAGCTGCTGCTAATTGGTGCCTGCACACATTTGTCTCTTGTGATTGGCTAAATAGATATTTTCAGCTTCCTGTCAGTAGGGCAATGCTGTTCTTTCAGCAATGGATAACAAGAGAATGAAGAAAATTTGATAATAGAATTAAATTGGAAAGTTGTTTAAAATTATATATTCTACCTGAATCATAAAAGAAAAGTTTGGGGTTTACTATCCCTTTAAGCACAGGATCATCTGTTTTTCAAAACAAGACACTATAATATGGTTTTAAAACTGTCTCTCTTAAAAACAACAGATATCAAATATCTTCTAACATTAAAGGGACATGAAAACCCAAAATGTTTATGTTGTGATTCAGACAGAGAATACAATCTAAAAATTTTTTTACTTCAATTGTCAAATTTGCCTGGGTCCCATGGTATCCTTTGTTGAATAGATACCTAGGTAGGTATCTGGAATACTTAATGGCAGGAAACAGTGCTCTTGCAAATGGATAACATTCTTGCAAAACTGCTGCCATATTATGCTCCAGAGCTTACATCCCTGCTTTTCAACAAAAGATACCAAGAGAACAAAGAACATTTGATAATAGACGTAAACTAAAAAGTTGTTTAAGATTGTATGCTCTGTCTGAATAATAAAATAAAAAAATTGTGTTACATGTCCCTTTAAATCCCTAATATCGCAGGACTGAGAGCCTGTACAATCTTGGGGGCGGAGTTTGGTGAGCTGTCAAAGTCAGCGGATGTTTGGGGGCGGAGCCTGGTAGGTAAAGGGGAGTAGTGGGAGGTGACTCAGTTTAGTTCCCTGTGACACTGACATAGTAAGAAATATTGTTTGACATTTAGAAAACAAAATGTCTCCAGTGAACTGTTAATAAATATGAAAATATAATTAAAAAACCCTGTTGAAAGTATAGTAACAGTTTTCCTTTAAAGGGACATTAAACCCAAACATTTTCTTTCATGATTTAAGAAGAGAATACAATTTTAAATAACATTCCAGTTTACTTCTATTATCTAATTTGCTTCATTCTTTACATATCCTTTTTTGAAGAAATAGCAATGCACATGGGTGAGCCAATCACACGAGGCATCTATGTGCATCTACCAATCAGCAGCTACTGAGCATATCTAGATATGCTTTTCAGCAAAGAATATCAAGAAAATTAAGCAAATTAGATGATAGAAGTAAATTGGCAAGTTGTGTACAATTGCATGCTCTTTCTAAATCATAAAAGAAAAAATGTGGGTTTCATATCCCTTTAACCCCTTGAGTGCCATAGAGAGCTCATTATACAATGTGCTGCAGCCCTCTATCAACCAAGAGGTTAAGGAACATACCACTAATTCAATCAACTTTCTCCATTCTACAAAATACAAATAACAATAAAAAATCCCTATCTTCATTCTTCCTCCCTTCCCCTCCCATTTTAAAGTTTTATTTTCACAGCTCCACAAATTAATTTTTTGTTAACTGCAGCAAATTTTCGATTCAGCTTCAATTTATCAAATCTTGTAGGAGGGCGACTCTGACCTTTGAACCCTAATTTATCTTATTTGTAGCCCTGCCCTGACACCAGGGGCTGACAGAAACTAATGACCAATAAAGGATACTTGACACTGGCAGTTACAATGATAAATGTTTTGTCTGACCACAGTCTTAGGACCTAGTCTCTGCGGGGAAGAAAAAGCATTTTTCAAGAAATACATTAAAACCAACAAAAAAAAAGTGA
This sequence comes from Bombina bombina, assembly GCF_027579735.1. NCBI lineage: Eukaryota > Metazoa > Chordata > Amphibia > Anura > Bombinatoridae > Bombina > Bombina bombina. Next base: position 30,138,851 of record NC_069510.1, on the reverse strand, counting down.
TAATTCATGCATTTTAAATACACAATATGCAGAGTAAGATCATGGGAAGCCATTCTCACATGACATCATTCTAATTATTCTACGATATGATAAATTTGACGCGTGCCACGGATTAAATGCGCCACCATTTCTTAGGTCCCCTTGCTAAAATCAGACATATCAAATGCTGCAACTTGAACCCTTAACCTTTACAATCTTTTGGAGCATGTACCGGGGTCAAAGATGTTCTCATTGGAGAGCTAAAAGGGCACAACGAAACTAAAACTACCATTTATAATATTTGAAGCAGACTTCATTTGAATTGCAAATAAGATTTGTTAATATTGTGATAAAAAGAAGCTGGCTATCTTCCTTACAAAGATAATTCTGTTCAGTGTATTCAGAAACATGACAGTATGTTCTGCATTCTAGACAACAGTTGGCAGAAAAAGAATCTGTAAACACCACAATGAATAGATCATAAAATGTTCAGTATAATAACTTTGCAATATACTTAAAGGGACAGTCTACTCCAGAATTTGTATTGTTTAAAAGATAGATAATCCCTTTATTACCCATTCCCCAGTTTTGCATAACCAACACAGTTATATTAATACACTTTTTACCTCTGTGATTACCTTGTATCTAAGCATCTTCTGACAGCCCCCTTATTTCAGCTTTTTTTGACAGACTTGCATTTTAGACAATCAGGGCTGACTCATAAATAACTCCAGTGAGTAAGCACAGTGTTATTTATATGGCACACATGAACTAGCAATGTCTAGCTGTGAAAAACTGTAAAAATGCACTGATATAAAATGCAGCCTTTAAGGGCTTAGAAATTAGCATATGAGCTTACCTAGGTTTAGCTTTCAACTAAGAATACTAAGAGAATTAAGTAAATTTGATGCGTTCAGCTAACTCCCAGTAGTGCAGAAAACATACCTAGGTTTACTCTTCAACAAAGGACACCAAGAGAATTATGTAAATTTGATGCGTTCAGCTAACTCCCAGTAGTGCAGTAAACTTACCTAGGTTTACTCTTCAACAAAGGACACCAAGAGAATTAAGTAAATTTGATGCGTTCAGCTAACTCCCAGTAGTGCAGAAAACATACCTAGGTTTACTCTTCAACAAAGGACACCAAGAGAATTAAGTAAATTTGATGCGTTCAGCTAACTCCCATTAGTGCAGTAAACCTACCTAGGTTTACTCTTCAACAAAGGATACGAAATTACCAAGAGAAATTAAATTTGATAACAGAAACAAATTAGATATTTTTTTTTAAAAAAACTTACCTGGACTTTTTGCAATTTTCTCAGACAAAGGGGATTTAACAGACAATTTTCCAGAAACAGGACCTTTACTCTTGCGGTATTTGGTGAACCGTTCGGTGTCTTTACAAAAGTATATCCAAAAAGAATGAACACATAAAAGTAAATAATTATTTCAAATAACTAAATAAAACATGTCAGAGACTAAAATCGTTAAAGTGTTTCTTTACTAATATCATTCTTGCTGGTGCTGTTTGGAATTTTGCAATATAATTGTCAGATTACTGGGTTCTGTTATGAATGATAAATTCGATAATGATAAATACTGCGCCCTGTGATAGTTTTGCTTAGTTTCCCACGAGAACCTAGAACCAAACCCTTTTAAAGAGCCTAAAAAATACTAAATTTGTTTCTGAGATTTCACAACTTTAAAAGGGACATGAAACCCCCAAAAATTATTTTTTGATTCAGATAGAGAATACAATTTTAAACAAATTTCTAATTTGCTTCTGTTATCTAATTTGCTTCATTCTCTTTGTATCATTTGTTGATGAAGCAGCAATGCGCTACTGGGAGCTAGTTAACACATTGGGTGAGCCAATAACATGAGGCATATATGTGCAGCCACCAATCAGGAGCTACTAAAACTACCTAGGTATATATTTTCAACAAAAGATACCAAGAGAACAAATCAAATTAGATAATAGAAGTAAATTGGAAAGTTGTTTAAAATCACCTGCTCTAGTCAGAGTGTTCAATTAAATAACTCTTTAATTTACTTCTATTGTTATCATCAAGTTATCGTTATCATTTTTTTTGAGAGGTTATGTATATTAGTACAGATGATCTTGCGCTATATCATGCAGCTATAAGTATTTACATAGCTGTGAACACGATTTATAGTCATTCCTAAAAAAATCAGCTCATTAAAGGGACATTAAACCCATTTTTTTTAATGATTCAGATAGAACATGCAATTTTAAGCAACTTTCTAATTTACTCCTATTATAAATTTTTCTTCGTTCTCCTGCTATCTTTATTTAAAAAGCAGGAATGTAAAGCTTAAGTGCCGGACTTTTTGGTTGAGAACCTGGGTTATGCTTGCTTATTGGTTTGCTAACTGTATCCAGCACCAATAAGCAAGCGCTATCCATGGTGTTAAACCTACTAAGCTTAAAATTCCTACTTTTTAAACAAAGATAGCAAGAGAACGAATAAAGATTGATAGTAAGAGTAAATTAGAAAGTTGCTAAAAATTGCATGCTCTATCTGAATCATTAAAGAAAAAAATTGGGTATAGTGTCCCTTTAACAAGATGCTATATTGTCAAGCTGGTCAATATGTTTAGCAAAAAGGAGGACAATATTATGACCAATCAATGTATCTCAATTCAACAGTGAAAAGCTTTATTGAAACTACAAGCACAAGCGCTCACAGATTACTACCAGTCAGAATATGTTTTATGCCTCCCAAATCATGCAGCGTCTTCTAAAGCCATTCTGTTGTGTGGCCCTCACCCTCTCGTTCAGTTCAGTATGATAAGGAATGGAGAATTAGAATTTTATTGCACTAACCAGGTGGGTGCTGATTTTCCTCATCTACAATCTTCAGAGCTTGTCCCAGAGAGGAATTCTTAACTTCATCACAGGAAAACGTAATAGGTTCTTTCTTTGCAGCACTAACACCTGGGTAAAACAATATAGACTATATAATATATACATATAACTATTAGCATAATATAAACTATATGACAAAGTGATTCCTATGTTTAAAATGAAGAGAAAATGAATAAAAAATAAAAAAGTAACCACAAAATAGAAATACAAAGTTAAAATAGAACTAAATGATGATATGAAATTAATATTATTTAATTGTATAATAATATTGGGAGCAGCATCATATAAATTCCCTTAAAGTGAAGGTAAACTTTGATGAATGAAAGCCCGTTTTTTAAAACTACTATTAAAAACAGGGGCACTTTCATTCATCAAAGTTTACAAAGCAGCCGTTTTGGTAAAAAAAACTTACTTACTCTTCTTTGCACAGCCAGAGCAGCTTCCCCCTCCTGGAAATCCTCTCTTCACACGTCAGCAATGACTAATCCGGCTTCCTCCAATCACAGCATGGCCTCAAGCAATGACTACCCTGGGGGGAAAGCCGTGATTGGAGGAAGCCGGATTAGTCATTGCTGACGTGTGAAGAGAGAAAATTCAGGTGGGGGAAGCTGCTCTGGCTGAGCAAAGAAGAGAGGTAAGTTTTTTACCAAAACGGTTGCTTTGTATACTTTGATGAATGAAAGTGCCCCTGTTTTTAATAGTATTTTTAAAAAAACAGGCTTTTATTCATCAAAGTATACTTTCACTTTAATAAAAATGGAATGCTGCTTTTTTAGTGGCATATGCACATATGCTGTGAGTGCCCAGTGCGACAGTATTCAAGCTCAGAGAGCTGTAAGTGGGGTGTGTTGCATCTGTGAAGACTTAATTTGTCTCCTACAAGCCACTGCTGTCTCTGAGAAGTGTAGTATTTAAATATTAGTGTGGGCCCTCACAGCATATGTGCGTATGTCGCTGAAAAACAGTGATATATTTTACTAGACGTATTAAGCAATTGGAAGAATATTGCAAAAAATGCTTCAATGTAAGATTTTTATGCATCCATGCAAATTCAAACTTTTACTCTTCTATCCCTTTTAATGTATGACAATTTGTTCCTTCATGTTTATTTCTGTATTTTAAAAAGCTGCCCCCCCCCATTACAATGGGCCGAGCCTGCAAGTATTTATGTTAGGTATTGAAATGCTTATTATAGCTGGGGGGGGGTGAATAAACACAATCAGCTATTTCACATACAAAATTTTACTGTGCGTGTTTAGGAGTTTTGGCCATTGTTTAAACTAAAAAATGTTTTTGCTCTAAAACAAGATCTGATCCCACAACCTCTTGACTTCTGTAGGTTTATTAGCTGTTCTAGATTGTAAGTTCCCACGGGAATAGGGCCCTCAATTCCTCCTGTATGTCTTTGTAAATTGTGTCCTGTCTCTTACAAGTCTTGTATTGTTTTATTTAAATGAATTGTATCCATGGACAGCGCTGCGGAATATGTTGGCGCTTCATAAATAAAGTATTAAAATAATAATAATCAATTTGCTTCTATTTTTAATATTACTTTCCAGTTTTTAAAATGATGCCGCTGACTTTAAATCCCACCACTGGATTTCAATCTCAGAGTTGTTACCATTTTATATATATTTTGGAAACTGAGAGAATGTTTTTAGGCAAATTAAATTTTATCAGTATCTTATTTTTTTAATTGAAACCAAAACAGTTTTATTACAAAAGGGATATAAAACCCAAAATTTCCTTTCCTGATTCAGATAGAACATGCAATTTTAAACAATTTTTTTTTATTAATTTGTATTATCACATTTTGTTTGTACTCTTGGTATCTTTTATTGAAAAGCAGGGATGTAACCTCAGGAGCGGGCACATGTCTGCAGCACTATATAGCAGCAGTTTTGCAAGAGTACAAGATGGGAACGAAGCAAATTCAATCAGAAGTAAAATTGGAAACATTTTTAAAATTGTATTCTGTCTGAATCACACATTTCTTTTGGTGTTTCATATCATTTTAAACATTTTAGTAGGTTCAAATTATTATTTTTTTCAGGTCGACAGGGGCCTGATCATTGCGAGAATTCACACAAAATCTTTGGAGGCTTTTTTTTAGCATTATATTGCAATGTATTTGTCTCTCCTTCACACCCGTATCCCTGCATAACTACATAAACAGCTCTCAAGCTAACATTTGCCTTTCTAAAATGTTTTGAGGGACCTTGAAATACTGACAATACTTCTTAGATAATCTGGCCAGAGCGTCCCTTTGTGTTTTATATCAGTGATGTTGCGTTTTTCTTACAGCTGTATTATGCACTTTGGGTTAGCACACACAATACGGAGTCTGAGGTTTACATTTTTTTGCTTTATTTTATACACAGTTTAACCCCTTCCCTACCGGGAATTTCAGAGAAAAACTTGCCCAAAGAAGCGGACAATTTTTAGCATTATTTCGCTATCACTCCATTTAAACAGAAATAGAGTCTTTGATTTTTTTTTTATTTACCTATGACAACGATATATATATCTTTAAAGTAGACAACTCAAGGTATTTATCTAGGCCCCTTTCTGGTTTATTTGATGTCACTATTTGGGCGTCAAATACAATCATATAAATACAAAAAAAGTTAACTTTTTCGCAAACTTTGGTTACTCACTGAAATGAATTACACATAACCACTGCAGTCATAAGACAAATGGTTATAAAAGCTTCTCTGGGGTCCCCTTTGTTCAGAAACAGCAGACATGAATGACTTTGCCATTGGTTTTTGGCAGCTGTGCACCACACTTTTGAAATTCATGGCAGTAAAGGTGTTAATCAAATAGCTTGTATATTGCTGTAGTGTAGAGATTACCCTCTCAGCTGACAACTTCTACGCCCTGACCCTTACCTGATCCCTCTCAACACCCCCACTGGTCACTACTATCTTTGTTACTGGCAGACAGTCAGCAGTTTAGGGCTTTTTAAAAAATATATTTATTTATTTCTGTTGTGTAGGGGTCTCTCCTCCCTGATCCCCCCCAAACAGCTCTCTTACCCTCCCACTGCCCACTACTATATTTGTTACTGGCAGACTCCAGACTGTCTGCCAGTAACAAATAACATATATTTTTTTTTTGCTTCTATTTTTTTTAAGATATTGTTCAAGGGGTGTGTCCTTTGACTGCGAACCAATACAGATTTTGTTAACAAAATGACATTCTAAATGCTTTTAAAATATGTATTTTCAATTTTTATGCAGATTTTTGCACTTCAGTGCTCAACTGCTGACTTACACTACGTATATATAAGCCAATCATTAAAGGACTTGTAAATATAGAAGATTTGCATAAGCAACAAATGCATGATAAAAAAGACCCCCCAAATAAAAACCCTGAGTTTGGGCTTGTAAAAGAGCTAAATGCCCTTTTCAGGGCAATGGGTAGCTTAGGTTTTTTTTAGAGTTAGGGTTTTTATTTGGGGGAGTTGGTTGGGTGCTGGGTTTTACTGTTGTGGGGGGTGTTTGTATTTTTTTTTTACAGGTAAAAGAGCTGATATCTTTGGGGCAATGCCCCATAAAAGACCCTTTTAAGGGTCATTGGTAGTTTATTGTAGGCTAGTGGGGGTTTTTATTTGGGGGGGGCTTTTTTATTTTGATAGGGCTATTAGATTAGGTGTAAAAAAATATTTTAGATAATTTCGTTTGTTATTGTTTGTAACTTAGTGTTTGTTTTTTTGGTAATTTAGGACTTTGTAATAATGTTTAAATGTTTAATTGTATATTTAAATAATTTTAGTAGGGCTAGGTTTTTTTTAATATGTAATTTAGTTTATTTAATTGGTCGCTTAATTTAATTTTAGTATAATGGTTAGGGTAGGTTAATTAATAGTTTAAAATTAGTTTATTTTAATTCTTCAGGCTAGTTTTAATTTATATTAAGATAGGGATCGTGTAATTTTAATTTAAAGTTAAGGGGTTGTTAGGTTTAGGGGTTAATAGGTTAATTTAGTTTTTGATGATGTGGGGGGCTGAGGGTTTAGGGGTTAATAGGTTTAGTGGTGGTGATGTGGAAGGCCAGAGGTTTAGGGGTTAATAAGTTTATTTAGTGGCGGCGATGTCGAGAAGTGTAAATATAAAATGACTGTGCACATTTTGTTAATGGAAGTAAATTGGAAAGTTGTTTAAAATTGCTGCTCTATCTGAAACATGACAGTTTAATTTTGACTTGAGTGCCCCTTTAACATATTAATTCAGAATTTTATAACGAGCTAGCGCACAATATTATTCTTTTTATTTTAAGTGTCTGCATTTTTTAAGTAACTTTCTGGACTACAAATTCCCCACCTGGTTGCATTAGTTTTGAGCGTTCCTGCGTTCCTCACCTTTATGGACTGGAGGATGAGGAACAAATCTCACTTTTCCAATCTTTCTCTTTATGACCCTTTTGCTGTTTGGATCTGACACAGGAGTCTTTCCCTTTGTAGCATTTATTCGTTGTTTTTGTTCTTTGATCTTTTCTTTTAACATTTCCAATTTGCTAGCTGAGATATTACTTTTCAGAGCTTGTAACTTCTCAGAGTAAAATTCAGGTTTTGGAGAGAGGTGAGGAACCGCTGGAGAAGAAAAGTGGCCATTTTCCTTCAGTAAATCTATACTATTTGTCAACTCAGATGATACATTTAACTGTGGGTAATGAACGTTTTCCATATGCTCAGCGGAGCTCTCATTGGATGGTGAAAATCTAACTCCAATTGGGTGGGAAATATTTTTAATGTGATCTTCGGAATGTTCAGCCTTTGAATCACAGTTTATTGGTGATACATCTTGGTCAGGTAAATTAAAAACGTGTTGTATTACATCCATTCTACCGGCGCTTGTATCCAACGCAGATGGATATTCAGTCAAGGTAGTGTTGACAGGTGAATTTTTGTCAAGGTCAAAGGTTGTCGACAGAATAACAGGAGATTTGTTCACTTCCCTAATTTAGAAATGAAACTACAATCAAAGATTTATAATCAATTTTCCTTTTTCCCTATTACTATATATATATGTATTATTCTGTGTACTCAAAGGAATAGTAAATACCTTGAGGTTGTAATCTAAAAAATAATTGTGTATTAAAACAATATTTAATAAATTTCCATTTTTTATTCCCCCTTTCCTGTAAATTTTTAGGGACATGAAACCCATAAATTTTCTTTTACAATTCAGAAAGAGCATCCAATTTTAAACAACATTCTAATTTACTTATATTATCAAATTTGCGTCATTCTCTTTGTTTCCTTTGTTGAAGGAGAAGCAATGCTCTACTGGGAGCTAGCTGAAGACATTGGGTAACCCAATGGAAATATATATATGTGCAGCTATCAATCAGCAGCTAGCTCCCAGTAGTGCATTGATGCTCATGAGCCTACCTAATTATGCTTTTCAACAAAGGATATGAAGAGAACAAAATAAAATACAAGTAAATTGGGAAGTAGTTTAAAATCACAAGCTCTATCTGAATCATGAAAGAAAACAAATGAGTTTCATGCCCTTTAAGGGCCACTTAAACATTTAAACACAGAAACATACATTTTGTAGACAAAGAAGAGCCATTGATTCAACAAGTCTGCCTGTTTCCTATAAAGTATAAGCTTATTTAGTTTGTAGAATAGCCTCATGCTTACCCCAGGGATTCTTTTGCTCCCCCAATTTGTTTGTATTTACCTCCTTTAATGGACATTTATCCCATCATCCACTCTTTAACCTGCTACCCTTCAACTTGAGATCATGACCCCTTTGTTACTGTTAAACACACACATAATATTATAGGTAAGGTTGAAAGGTTGCACGTCACCCTCTATCTACTCCTCATTCCTTTAGAATTTTGGGTTGTGGCCATCTAGCTTGCCCACCCACCAGAAGTCCTCAAAGAACTAATTGTTAGTTCAGCTCTTTCCCATAGTACTATGTATAAGTAAGATACTTACATTTGTACCAAAATCCTGTCATCTGCTCTTTGAGAAGATGCTCTTCCTAAAAAAAAAAAAAATATCTTTCTAAACAAGATTTAATGATTTTTTTTTAACTGCTCAGCACTTCCACAAAGCTTTTTAAAATGAACATACATCTGTTTTGAGTTTAAAGAAGAATGTACAACTGAAGAAACTAATTAAAAGCACACAAAATCTTACATTTTTATTATGAACATGAGTATGTTAAACATATTATATATATATAGATAAATACCGTATTGTCCTGAGTATAGGCCACACTTTTTCCCCTAATGCAAGTCTTTAAACTAGGGGTGCGGCCTATAATCGGGATGTTGCACAAATACCGGTATACTGTAAGTAGAACAGGCTGGGGTTAGGCACCGGTAGGTAGGTAAGGAGGCTGAGTGAGTTAAGACAAAGTTCCCGGTAACTAAAGTTCGCCAGCAATATAAAGCCTGCTAGCATTTGTTCCAAGAGAAACAATACAACGATTGTGGCTGAAACTCTTAAACAGCTTGGCATCGAATACACCTTCACAGGGCTTGTACTGCTGTAAACTCCTGGCTTTACATCCCCGTCTGCTTCTGACTTCTCCGTTACCTGCTAGCTAGAACGGGGTTGCCTGTCTAACTAAGGACACACCCCCAATAAGATTCCGGGATTGGTTCTTCATCTGGGAAACGTCACAGCTCCATCCATTGATTGGACTGAGGCGAGTGGAGGCATGGTCATATGCGGTCCAACCAGCGGAGAGAGCTGTGACGTTTCTTGGATGAAGAACCAATCCCGCGATCTCATTGGGGGGGTGTCCTTAGTTAGGCAGGCAACTCTGTCTCAGCTAGCAGGTAGCGGAGAAGTCAGAAGCAGATATGGATGTAAAACCAGGAGTTAACAGCGGTACAAGCCCTGTGAAGGTATATTTGATTGCCAAGCTGTTTAAGAGTTTTAGCTAGCAGGTAACGGGGAAAGCAGGAGACGTCAAAGGGACAGAGCCTCCAGTTAGTAGAGGGGATTCCTCGTAGCCCCCAAATAAAGTCAAGTCCCCATAGCTTTTTTAAAGATAGCATAATTGCTGCAGTGTATTGCTAAACAAAGTGTTTTACGTCACTCTTTGACAGCCAAGGGGCTCATGGGACATTGATGTGATTAATCTATTTCAGTTCACTTAAAGTGTATTTAAAAAGCATTTTACTGATTATAAAGATGTTGCTAATTTAAGGCATGAAAAGTAAGATATGTTAATGAGAGTTCTGAGATCACCCACATAAAATGAATATATCTTTTTTTTTATCAAAAGGATTGACCGTTCTATCCTTTAGCAAGGGGTTTTTAACATACCATGGAATAAAGAATCATTTTTATCATCTACTTAAGGTATAAAAAAGTAAAAAATTTAATTTCTTTAAAATGGCACCAAACTTTAAGGGTGCGGCTTATAATCAGGAGCGGCCTATACTCTGAACAATACGGTATATACTGTATATTGCCCCCCTGTCCTGATAGACATGTTCTCTAGTTGATTACTATCCCTGCACTACCTGGGTTATCTTGGCAACAGACTAGACTCTGTATTGAAGGCTAGTTGAAACTTATATTAGCTACACTGGTCCATGACAAGTTGCCTTAGTTGCCTAAACTAACTTTCCCACAAAAGCTGCTAAAGTAAGACTGAAAATCGCTGCTTTCTATGGTGTAAGCAATATACAGTGCACACCTAGTACTACCACATCCAGTAGTGCCTGGACGCTGAGTAGGTAGCTCTGTAAATGTAATACAGCTGATTAGGGAGTGTAGGTAAGTAGTGAGCTGTGTGGAGAAGAAACAATACTATAGTATCATACAGTTTATAACAGGAAGCAATAACACAGATGAACATGGGAATATAATGACAACAATTATAATTCCTGCATCTGTAGATACTCCTAAACAAGCTCCTTCAAATGGTGAGTAAAGGAAAACACCACCTAGAAACAACATTACTACAGAAAGGGACAAAAAAGTCAAAATTAAAAACTTTCATGGTTTCAATAGAGAATGCAATTTTAAGAGACTTAAGTTTACTTCTGTTATTAAATTTACTTTGTTCTCTTGGTATTTCTTGTTTAAAAGCATAGCCAGATAGGCTCTAGCTGCTGATTGGTGGCTGCACATATATGCCTCTTGTCATTGGCTAACCAGATATGTTCAGCTAGTTCCAAGTAGTATACTGCTGCTCTGTAGCGGACTTTAACTATGGAATTCATCACAATCCTTTGTGTTTCTCAATTCCAGTCGTCAAGACCCAGAGCACAGGTGAAATAATCAGCTGATGGGTGACAGTAGGTTAGTAACCATGGTTACTGATCAGCTGATTATTTCCCCAATGCTCTAGTTAAGATATCATGAAAATCTGGCCTGGACAGGGTCCCGAGGACTGGAGTTGAGAAGCACTGCCTTAGAAAACTTCCCCATAGACTTTACATGTGATTGTTTTTGTAGAAAATCATTAGATACGTTTTCCTAAAGAATTGTGATTGAACCCTATGGGCCAGATTACGAGTGGGTCGGTATTTAACGCTCCCGCACACAAGCACTAAGTCAGCTAGAAGTAAGCTTTTTTTAGTGCATCGGGTGGCGCTCGTATTACAAGATGAAAGTAAAAAGTTTTTGCTTCCACGCTAACCCAATGTGTTTTTAAAAAGCCTAACTTCAAATATTGTGTGCACGTTAACATATTCCCCCATAGAAGTAACTAGAGCAAAAAAAAGCGGGGAAAATAACACTATCGCATATTCTGAAGTACTCTAACCCAACATGAAAATATGAATATTTCACATTCCAATGTTCTTCATCACATAGCAGAATACATTCCTTAAAATGTCTCCAAAAAGAAGGGCGAGATAAATGGATTTTAAAAATGATTAGTCCTCAAAACCATAGGATGTTTGTTCTGTGCACCATGTATAAGGTTGAAAATTCAATTTTGAACAAAACAAACAAACTGTCCTTTTCAGAAAATCCTCATTGTCTCTAAGTTAATTTATACACTTTTTAGATGTGAAATGACTCGCCCTTATCTTGCCTTTTTTGCAAAAGCCTCCCTGTTGCAATGGCACGAGTTTAAGCCTCCTCCTTAAGCCGCCCAGCTTTACATTCAGCTTTACGGTCCTTCTTGCAAGTTATTAGCATTTATCTTGTTCCTCACAAGACACCACACTAACTGTTTTGAAGTGCTCAAGATCTGCAAGAAGGTCCATGAATATGAAAAGAACTTTGCAAGAAGGACCATGAAGATAAAAAGGAACTTGCAAGAAGGACCATGAATATGAAAAGAACATTGCAAGAAGGACCATGAATATGAAAAAGGAACTTGCAAGAAGGACAATGAATATGAAAAGGAACTTGCAAGAAGGACCATGAATGTGAAAAGGAACTTGCAAGAAGGACCATGAATGTGAAAAGGAACTTGCAAGAAGGACCACAAATATGAAAAGGAACTTGCAAGAAGGACCATGAATGTGAAAAGAAACTTGCAAGAAGGACCATGAATGTGAAAAGAAACGTGCAAGAAGGACCATGAATGTGAAAAGGAACTTGCAAGAAGGACAATGAATGTGAAAAGGAACATGCAATGTAAAAAAAGGAACATGCAAGAAGGACCATGAATGTGAAAAGGAACTTGCAAGAAGGACCATGAATATGAAAAGGAACTTGCAAGAAGGACAATGAATGTGAAAATAAACTTGCAAGAAGGACAATTAATGTGAAAAGGAACTTGCACGAAGGACAATGAATGTGAAAAGGGACTTGCAAGAAGGACCACAAATGTGAAAATGGACTTGCAAGAAGGACCATGAATGTGAAAAGAAACTTGCAAGAAGGACCATAAAGGTGAACATGAACTTGTGAGAAGGACCATAAAGCTGAACATGAAATTGCTACACTACAGAAAAAGGGGAAATCGAAGGTGGGCCCTACATAATGATCGTGGTGAGGGGGATACCCCAACACTGCAGAAAAAAAATATATAAATTATTGTCAGACTGCTACAAGTCAGAGCGGGGAGGTTAGAGAGCTATTTGAGAGGGATCAGAGAGGTGGGATGTTTGAGGAGGGATCCATACAATGCAGAGAAAAAAATAAAATAAAAAATAATTTAATAAAAAGCCCTAAACTGCATACTGGTAGACCCGTTGCTCAGTGTGCCTAGAGGGATATGGCTCCACCTCACTGACGAGGCCCACACTAGGCCGAAACGTACGTCTGGGGTTTTGCTGTTTCTCTTGTTCAGATAGGGATTGCCTGGTATTTTCGGGCTGAACTGTACTGTGAAGTCAGGATTAGACTGATATGTTTCAGGAAAGTTCTTCTCTGTGAAAGGCACACGTTGAGCAAAAAGAGGCTGCTTCTAGTGTGGTAACTAGCCACAGAACAAGCTATTATGCTATTGTTTGTTCCCAGGTTGAACGCTTCTCTCTTTTTATTTAAGGCTCTATTTCTGTTTAAATGGAGTGATAGCAAAAATTCAAAAAATTTGCAGGTATTTTGGGCAAGTTTTTCTCTGAAATTCCTGGTAGTGAAGGGGTTAAAGATATTAGTTTCATGAGCAGGATTTATTGAATCTGGGCTAACATATCCTCCATGTTAAAAAAAATAAATATCTAAATTGTATTAAAAACAACGGCAAATGCAATTGTTCAGTAAAGGACAGTAAACAACTCAGTTACAAGACATTTCTGTTGTGTTGCTATAGGATAGAATATCTGCCAAGTTTAAACACATTTAAAACAAATGTCATGCTTGCTGCATTTGTTTTCAATAGCCAAACTCCCCTTGTTTTATTTGGAGGAGCTAATTTGGGCTCCAGTCTGCTGGCAACAAGGTTAGCCACTGTCATTTTAGTATAAAGTGCATTGTTTTGTAGTCTGTTATCTGATAAAGTCAGTTAGGGAAATATATGTAGCAGGGTTAGCCTTCACTGTGCTTTGTCAGATAAGAGAATTAAATAATAGGAAAAGGAGGAAAAAATCACTAATACTGGATGTGATATATTTAGATTTAGACAGAAAGACTGCACCTTCCTTCCAGTATATAAACTTCCAATTTGTTAATCCAAAAGAGACTTAGATATTTGTCTCATATTTGAGTTATATATTATTGTCATGTTTATTTTTATTTTATTTTTAAAAAACAAGGTGCAAACTTTGATTTAAACCATGCAATTTAAAAAAAAATATATATTTGAAAATGTGAAAAGACCATGTGTAAGAGTTCACAGTATATACGTATATGTATTTTGTGATTGGCTTATGACTGTCACATGATACAGGATGAGGGGAAATGGAATAAACTTTATTTGTCTGGATTTTTTTTTACTGTAGATTGGAAATTCAGACTAAGTGGTATTGCATTGTCTCTTTATAGCATGTTTGTTGACTGTGAAATAATGCTGTATTTATGAGCCTTTAAATGGTGTGCTCAATAAATAAAAAGAAAAAAAAACTCAATTACAAAGGAATGAAACTATGGAAGGAAATATGTCTGCTCTGTAACAATAAATTAGATCTCTATCATGGAACATGTGCTTATATTGGTCATTTAAAAACAAAACAAAAACATATTGAAAACAATCTCACCAGAAAATGATTCTACATCTAAATTCAATCTTCTCCATATATTCTGAGTTTGCATCCGATGGCGATTTCTGGTGCCAATTTTGTTTTCAATAGTTTGAAGCTGAAAAATAGATTTTGTATTCATGGTTTCAATACGAAATCCCAGCAACACGTTTCATATTCTTACCGTCCAAAATACAGCTGTACATAACAGAGAGAGAGAGAGACAGAGAGAGAGAGACAGACAGAGAGAGAGACAGAAAGCGACAGAGCACTAGATAGATAGAGAGATAGGGATGGGTAAAGAGATAGATAGGGAAAGAGAGAGAAATAGACAGATTAGATAGATAGATAGATAGATAGATAGATAGATAGATAGGGAAAGAGAAAGAGAGATAGTTAGATAGATAGATAGATAGATAGATAGATAGATAGATAGATAGATAGGGAAAGAGAAAGAGAGATAGTTAGATAGATAGATAGATAGATAGATAGATAGATAGATAGATAGATAGGGAAAGAGAAAGAGAGATAGATAGATAGATAGATAGATAGATAGATAGATAGATAGATAGATAGGGAAAGAGAGATAGTTAGATAGATAGATGATAAGATAGACAGACAGAAAACCTGGGTATCTATATTGCTTTGCCCAAAAAAGGCTCTGCTACAAAATGTTTGCGCATTTCTGATATGCGACCTGTGTATAATAAATAGAACGTGCCAGGCTTATTGTTTAGTAGACTAAACATGAACATGCCCAGGCTTGCGTTACTATTGTGTAGCTGGCAGTTATCAGAGCACTGAATTCATACGCACTAAAATGTGTTAGTTATAACTGTGTTGACTTAACTATATTAAAGGGACAGTATACACTCATTTTCATATAACTGCATGTAATAGACAATACTATAAAGAATAAGATGCACAGATACTGATCTAAAAATCCAGTATAAAACTGTTTAAAAACTTACTTAGAAGTTCTAAGTTTAGCTCTGTTGAAAAGGCAGTTGGAAAGCCCACTGCAAGTGGAAAATAAATAAGACACTCCCCTCCCCCTTCTTTTGCATATGAAAAGACCCTTTACACAAACAGGAGCAAGCTGGAGAAGGTAGCTGACGGTATTCACATAAAACTTTGGGGCTTGGTTACGAGTCTGAAAATCAGAGCAATGTTACTTAAAAATAAGCAAAACTATACATTTTTTTAAAAAAAAACTCTATAGGCTTTATATATAGATCATCTACAAAACATTTATGCAAAGAAAAAATGAGTGTATGCTCACGTATGTGGTACTTTTGTCTGTAAAAGTGATCATTTTATTCTGTCTATCCATCTGTCTTATCTATCTGTTCATCTATCTATCTACCTACCTACCTGTCATCTATCTATCTATCTATCTAGATATCAAGTTCTAATCTAGAACATGCTAATCTTGATTTGTAAGATGCTGGGTTGAGATTCAGAATGAAGGTGAGCTGTCAATCTCCCATTTGTTTCATTTAAAGGCTTTGCATTTCTATAATGTGCATCAAAAAAACCTCCATGGTAAATCTGTCTGTCTGTCTTTGTGTCTGCCTATACACTTGGGTGTTGATTTATGAAGCAGCGGATTCTGCTTCCGACCTACTCCGCTTCAGGTCTGCCTGAAGCGGAAGTTAAGAAGCGACCGCTGCTCCTTAACTCGCCCGCAACCTCTGAGGCGGCAGACAGCAATCAGCCCGATCGGATACGATCGGGTTGATTGACACACCCTGCTAGAGGCCGATTGGCTGAAAATGTGCAGGGGGTGGCATTGCACAAGTATTTCACCAGAAATGCTTGTGCAATGATAAATGCCGACAGCATATGCTGTCTGCATTTATCAATGTGCGGCAGACATGATCCGCTCATGTTAGCTCTTACTATAATAAATTGGCCCCATGGTCTTTCTATCTGCTGCAGGAATACTTATGCAATGATCTTTTAATAGGTTCGTCTATACACAGAGTTGCTTTGCCAAATCTTCACTAAAAGGTAAAAAATATTCCCATTTATTTGTCAGTATTTGTTACAAAATCATGAGCTCAGCAATACTGATCCGACACTCTAAAGAACTGTTACAATCCCAGAGGTTCTATAAAGACTGACATAAGATTATCTATGATGGATACATATTTTTTCTCAACATAATAATAGATTAGAATTTATACTTGCATTAAAACTGATGTAAAACAAAACACATATGCATTTTACATAAAAGACAGCAAAGGAAAACACTGCAACACCAATGTTAAATAGTTTGTAGTGGCTGTTTCAGTTTTGTTGAACACAGTGACAAATTGGCAATCATTGTAAGTATATTCTGTGCCAAAAGTCTGTGCTGATCATGTCTGTTGTCAAACGTACAGCTCAAGTCAACCATGAGAACATATTGACAGGCGTATGTTAGCACATTTCTTTTGCATCAAGAGTTTAAAGTGTAAAGAGGCTTTTGGATTGTCGTATAAGATTTATTTTATATTGTAAAACCTATTGCAAGTTTGATACAATATTTTGTGTCTTCTCTTCTAACAACAAAGGTATTAAAATCTATGTAGTTACAGTATATCTATAAAAAAATTAAATAATTGGCAGCCAGAAAAAAATTCTAGGAATGGTAAGGTACACGATCAGTAACATAAGATATTACAATTTTGGTCCGATTGCCTTGATCTAGGTGCTTTACTGATGCTTAAAGAGATAGTGTGCTTTAAAATGTTTGTTTTTTTCCCTTAATGTGTTATAACAGCAGAGTATAAAATGTATGTGAATGTGCTTCTTAATGTTTATTTTTGTATATGAAACAGCTGATATAGTTTCTTGAAACTACCACCCATTAAAATAGGTTGTTCTTGAAGGGAAATCAAATCTCTTAATTTTATCAGCTTCTGTACACACACATGCTTTTTTACATTGTTTACCAAAGCCCAATACTTAGAAATAACAATTGATAATTAACATTTTTGCTCTCCTAACCCCCACTGGGAGTGTACTGGCTATTTTTACACAACTTCTCTATAGCCAATACATAAGTATAGAAACTTTCAGTACAGGTAGGGATACCACAGGGAAATCAGCTATTTCAAATGCAGAAATAAAATCAAAGGAGCTATTTGTAAACAATTGAATACACTCCAGCAAGTAAAATGGATAACTGGCAACAAATAATAATAAAAAAAAGTAAACTGTCCCTTTAAAAGCCTTTCTTTATATTAATAAATTAGGAGTACCCAAAAGGTACAGTAGGATCTACTAGTAGAGCACAAGAGTACCTGCCAACCTTCCCAGATATTGCAGGATTTTCATGGTTGACTAGTTCTGTCTGCTGTCCATCCCATGGCTTCCATCATCAGGACACATTTTCCAGCTCCAGCCACACCACAACTTCACAACCATAGCCCATCCCAAAACACTTGTGCGCAAGTAACCTGTTCCAGAGACCCCCAGAAAATGTTGAGAGCTATGCAACAAGGCTGATGATTTTCCATTTTGCTCTCAACCAGTAGTGATGGTTTGTGCTCAGTTTAACAGAAATGTAAAAACGTATTTTGCACAAGTATATTCTGCACCACTATCCTAGTTTAAATTAAATGAATGGCAATTCAGCACTGTGTTAAACGTAGATCAATATAATGAGCAAGCTCACAAATGTTTAATGTTCCGCACGTGTCAGTAGATCACACTGAAAAACGTGACACAAAAAGTAGACCATCACATTCAGTTCTGGGAACCCTGATCTGAAGTGTTTCCAATTACTAAGGTTCCTCATGGGAAGATCTGTTCAAGACCCCTTTAATTCAACACAAGAATATTAGTCACTGTGTTAAACGTAGATTAATATCATGCGTAAGCTCAGATTTTTTTATGTTCTCCAAATCAATAGCTCACACTGACAAACAGCACAAAAAATAAGACTATAACACTCACATATGGACACAACGACGGGGTAGATTTAACAAATGGCATACGCTGTCGGCATTTATCATTGCACAAGCATTTCTTGTGAAATGCGTGTTCAATGCCGTCCCCTGCACATTCGCGACCAATCGGTCGCTAGCAGGGGGTGTCAATCATCCTAATCGTATCTGATCGAGATGATTGCAGTCCAAGGAGAACCGGTCTTATGACCGCTGCTTCTTAAATCCTGATTCCGGCATACAAAGCTTAATAAATCGGCCCCTATGACCTAAAGTGTTTCCAACTACTAAGGTTCCTCATGGGAAGAGGAAGTTGCTTCTCTACTCATGTGAACAGATATCATTTGTAAGTAAATTACTAAGTTAAAGGTATATTTTTGTGATTATATTTGCATCTTCTTTATAGAATGTTTTTTATACAGATTATTGTATTTTAGTAACTTTTTTGTCTTGATAATATAGTACATGCTCTACTCAGTCTGCTGTGTAAGTTTTATATCAGAATCAGACTGGTTGCCTCAAACAGACGTGATACCTAAATTGTGGAATTGTTTTTAATTTACTTTTATTATTTTAGGTTTGTATGTGTTTTTTTTCTTTTCTTTCTAGTTATTTGTTTTGTTTTCTCATTTTATATATCTGTCGTTCTTTCTTTCTTTGTTTATGTTTTTGCAGTTGTTATGAGTAAACAGTCACTCACCACACGTTTGGCTTCTAATAAACTGTCCCATGCACGAGCCACATCTGAAACAAAAACAAAAAATGGATATTAGAACTTAAAAATGTTATTTTTAAAAACAAAAACAAAAAGAGACATTTTATGTGCACCATACTGAATATGCTTTATAACAGGGCTTGACATATATAGACCTCCAGTCTATTTTTGGCGAATAAAAATGGGACCTGGAACCAGTTAAATGCCCTTTATGTGACAGTCGCTTTTGATTTCCACCTGTAGCAGCATAAGGATAATACTTCCGAGCTCAATAGGTCTATGGCCTTGACATTCCAAAAAGGTGGAGTTTAATATTTAGGGCCATATGTATCAATGTGCGAGCCGACATGATATGAAATTGCGTATCTTGTCCGCTGCACATCGCTACACATCGTTAAATGCCGACAGCATAAGCTGTCGGCATTTATCATTGCACCAGCAGTTCTTGTGAACTGCTGGTGCAATGCCGCCCCCTGCAGATTCGCGGCCAATCAGCTGCTAGTAGGGGGTGTCAATCAACCCGATCGTATTCTTTAGACCGCTGCTTCATAACTTCTGTACGGAAGCTCCATACGGAGCTTGATAAATATGCCCCTAATTGTTCACACATAGCTCTTCATTTAAGAAGCTGTGAATGCATCTTTGGAGCACCTTTGGCTGCAGCCAACAGTTAAACCGCAGCAGTCATCATAACCTAGTATGACAACAAGTGGCTTTTCTCAATCCCCAAGATTTCTCCGACCGGGCATTATTAAAATCCCCTGCTTGTACACGATTGGCTAGTGCAATGAGAAATGGGGCAGAGTATTGCTGCCTGATAGCTGTGAAGCAAGGCGGACAGGGGCGGAGATGTCCTCTCTTGTCTGCCTGACCATTGGTAAATCTAGGCCATAGAATAAAAGCATCACACATTTATTTTTAGTTTAAAATCTGCAAATACTGTCACTACAAGAATTGTAAATATTAAAGTTGGAAGACCTTCACAAAAGGGCAAGGGGGAGATTTAATAAGCAGCATTTAATAGTTGCTATCTCTGCGCGAAGTTTCTGGCTCGCCGGAAACAGAAGTTAAGAAGCAGCGGTCATACGACCACTGCTCCTTAACTTCTTTGCCACCTTTTAGGCGGACTGCAATTATCCCAATCAGATACGATCGGGATGATTGACATCCCCTGAAGGCTGCTGATTGGCCACGAATGTGCAAGGGGCCGCATTGCACCAGAATTTCACAAGAAATGCTTGTGCAATGTTTAATGCAGACAGCGTATGCTGTCGGCATTTAGCAATGCCGGGCGGACATGATTCGCTACAGCGAATCATGTCCGCCCAGCATTTAACAAATTGACCCCCTAATTTCAAAGATTTTTACATGGTCTTTCAAGCCCTAATTAATTTAGTTTCTCCATTTAATAGACAGGGAAAACTAAATGAACACATTTTTGGAATATTTTATTAGTTTGTTTAGGTATTGAGCACACTTTGGAGAAAATTTGTTCATATGTGTTCATTCGTATTGCAAACGTATTGCACGTCTTTGAGATTGCGCGGTGCCCTGATACCAGGTATTTGTCAAGGGCAGTTCTGGTCAGGGCTTTAAAGGGACATTCTAGTGTAAAAATAAAAATGACTCTCTTTTACTACATATTTGAGTTAAGTGCAAATTCATAATTATGATCCTGTGCCGCTCTAGATAAAGCGACATATGGTGAGCCAATGAGGAACAGGTATACATGTGTATGCTCCAATTAGTGAGCATATCCTCATCTAGAGCAGAATGAGGGTTTTCCAGGAGTGCAACTGAAGGAGTTAAACACATAGGAAAAGAAAATATATTTAACAAAATGCCCTAATAAAATGGAGTATTTTTGATTGTACAATATAATGTCCCTTTATTACAGGATAAACTATTTTGTTTATCTATCTATTTAATAGAAGAGAAGAAATTAAGAGGATTTTTAAAGAGACATGAAACACAATTGTATTCTTTCATTATTCAGATAGATTGTGCAATTTTAAACAACTTTCCAATTCACGTCTTTCATCAAATTTTCTTTGTTTGCTTTGTTGCCTTTGTTGGAAAGCATGCATAGAAAGGCTAAGGAGCAGCAATGTACTACTGGGAGCTAGCTGCTAATTGGCGGCTGCACATTCATGCCTCTTGTCATTGGCTCACCTGATGTGTTCAGCTAGCTATCAGTAGTGCATTGCTGCTCCTTTAATAATGGATACCAGGAGAATGAAGCACATTTTATAATAGAAGGAAATTGGAATGTTGTTGAAAATTGTATGTTCTGTCTCAATCATGAAAGAGAATTTATGGGTGTAATTTCCCTTTAAAAAGGGACATGAAACCCAAATTTCTTCTTTTATAATTCAGATAGAGAATACAATTTTAAACTACATTCCAATTTATTTCTATTATCTATTTTTTTTTCATTCTACAGCCATACTTTGCTAAAGAAATAGCAATGCACATGGGCAGCCACCAATCAGCAGCTACTGAGCCTATTTAGACATGCTTTTCAACAAAGGATATCAAGAGAATGAAGAAAATTAAATAATAGAAGTAAAATTGGAAATTTGTTTAAAATTGTAATCTTTATCTGAATCATGAAAGAACAAATTTTGGGTTGCCTGTCCCTTTAACTCTTACTTAAAGGGACACTGTACCCAACTTTCTTCTTTTGTGATTCAGATTGAGCATGAAATTTTAAGCAACTTTCTAATTTACTCCTATTATCAAATTTTCTTCATTCTCTTGGTATCTTTATTTTAAGTGCAAGAATGTAAGTTTAGATCCCGGCCCATTTTGGTGAATAACCTGGGTTGTCCTTGCTGATTGGTGGATAAATTCATCCACCAATAAAAAAGTGCTGTCCAGAGTACTGAAACCAAAAAAGAAAAGCTTAGATGCCTTCTTTTTCAAATAATGATAGCAAGAGAACGAAGAAAAATTGATAATAAGAGTAAATTAGAAAGTTGCTTAAAATTGCATGCTCTTTATGAATTACAAAAGACAAAATGTGGGTACAGTGTCCCTTCAAACAACTACATAACCTGCAAACTAAAACCAAAAAGAGCGATGATCAAAAAAAATAAAAAAATCTTACAAGTAAAATTCCTTCTTTATTTAAGCAATGTATAATTTGAAGTGCATCTTACCTTCCATGTGGTTCAGATCTTGCATGATCGATTTGCTTCTCTTTAGCAGTTACACTGATCGTAAGGGGAAAAAAAGGTCCTTGATTATACGTTTAAAAATGAATCTAGTTCAGTTTTGAGGTGTGACTGTGTTTACTGGTCGCCACGGTTACAGACGCACTTCTACAATCACGGCTCAGCTGGTTAAAATGAGCCACATAGTGTACAGAACTGGGCTATGAAGTTAAATAGCTCTAACTTTTGCTACACGGTTTCAGTTACAACTTACAGATCAAAAATGCTAATTTGGGCTTTAAAGGGACAGTGTATACCTTAGTCATCTTAAAGTCTTATCTTAGATTAAGCTGCAAATAGCCTCCTGCGTCCCTTTCTGTATCATGCAGCAGTAACAGTAAAAAAGTTATTTTATAATGAATATTGTGTTTCTGGTCACTTTCAAATGGCTGCCAAGCCACGCTCACTGATGACATCACAATCTGGGCTGCATCTATGCGCTCTGCTGAATAGCACTGGCAGTCTGTTGAATCCAATTAGTGAGTCTTTTGTAACTAGTGCAGTCTTAACTGCAGCTCAGATCGTGATGTCATCAGTGGGCGGAGCTTGGCAGCAATTTTAAAGTGACCAGAAACAATATTCATTTTAAAATAACTTTACTGTTACTGCTGCATGATATAGAAAGGTTGCAGGATGCTATTTGCAGTTTAATCTAAGGTGTAGACTGTCCCTTTAAACATAAAAGTGCAAAAAGAAAATGTTCTCATGTGTGTAATATAATGGTATTTTACAAAGTCCATTTAATGGCGAGACAAACAGTATATAATATGTGTGGGTACAGTAAATGAGTAAGAGGAAAATTACAGCTAAACACAAACACAGCAAAAATGTAAAAATAGCCTTGGTCCCAAAACGGACAGAAAATGAAAAAGTGCTGTGGTCATTAAGGGGTTAAATGTGCTATTATTTATAACATTATAGCAAATTACAGTTTATGCATTAGAAATGAATAATGCACTGAAAAATATCTGCATACAATATTTTCAAATACAATATTTTTACAAACGTTTTTGTTAGCCAAATTTGCATTGTTTTGCAGTCCAGAAGTATACCCATTGACACATCTGTTGTGTATCTTTATGCTACATCATTTGCTCTGGCCAATAAGATACAGTTATAGATATGATCCTGCACTGATCTAGCAATTCCACAGAATCCACACCAGCTTCTCTGGGCAGGGGGCAGTGGAATAAACTATGATTCTCATTTAAATTACAGGAAAAGAGAGGCAGATAAATAATGAAAGTACACGTCCATTTTTACAACACATAATTTAAACATTTTGGGCAGATTTCAAGTGGAGCGCTATTTAACGCTCCCAACTCAGCGTCAACTCCGCTAGAAGTAAGCTTTTTGTGCACGTTGGGTAATTCTCGTAAGTTGAAAGTAAACTGTTTTCACTTGCGCACTAACCGATACGCGTAAAAAGCCAAAGATAAAATATTGCACGTGCGATAAAGTATGTCCCCCAAAGAAGTCAATGGAGCAAAAAAGTGGGAAGAAAACCCTTCACGCACGCAATCCCGATTCCATATTCAAGTGCGCTATATTGACATGAAAATTTGAATATTTCCCATTCCAGTCTTCTTCACATAGCACCATATGTTCTATGTATTCATAAATACATACTGTATTTCTACATAATAGCAAAAAGAAGAAGGCGCCACAATAGTGCACAAGCAGTGTGATAGAAAACGTACACATGCAGATACCAATATACTCACAGGGTATCAAGCACTTGCGTATACCGTATATATATATATATATATATAAATATATATATATATATATATATAAAAATATGTCTTATGTGTGTACATATGTATTTATATGTGTATATATCTCTGTAAATACACACACACATCGCAGTAGCAATAACCAGCCACTTGTAATGGCTGGTTATTTATCTCGCGCCCGTAAACGGGCCAAGTTGACGATTTCCAGGAGCACAATAAATTAGCGCGCCACTTGTAATTTAGCCCTTTATTTGATATCACTAAAACAATGGAAGCGTATCCTTTGTTATCGTCATCAGTCCCTTCTACAACACGAATGAAGGGTAGCAAACTGCTATAGTAACCAGAACTTCTGGGGAGTATAGACAGCAACTGCAAAAAACCAACTGCTGAGCACTGCACTTTCCACGCTGGCTCTGATTCCATCACCACGAGTGGCCTGAGGGGCAATTGGCACCCTGCCTGCTGGCCCAGTCCACCCACTCTTGTGTTTGGCAAACACAGAATGACTCACAAGATTAGAGCATTCAAATATTAAATGTTAAATATTGATGGCCTTTTAGGGTTGGTACAGATAGAGGTTCTGCCAGTAAAATACAGATGGGCGCTGGCACATACAATCTCTTAGAATTGGGCTAGCACCCCTACATAATATACCTGTTATATAGAGTATATTCAGGAGCTGGCACACACTTTAGTTTTACCAGTAACATACAGATGGTCTTTTAAGGTTGGCACACGTCCTCTTAGGCTGACACAGCCTGAGGGTCTCCTGATGCTGGCATAAATAAAGGCTGCCTAGCCAATGTGCTTGTTATATATAGAGTGTATCCAGGAGCTGGCACACACTTTGGTTTTGCCAGTAACATACAGATGGTCTTTTAAGGTTGGCAGTGACACACACAGTCTCTAGCCGATGTGCCTGCTACATATGGGTATCCAGTGGCATGCATGCATAGAGGGTATCCTGGTACATAGAGTAGGATTCTTTAAGCTGGCACACACAGCAAACATGCAGAGGGTTCTGGAGACTGGTGAATGCATTGGGCTTGCCAGTTACATACATAGTTTTATATGGGGCTAGTATGCACACAGGGTCTAAGGGATAGAACATATAGTGGGCTTCCCTTGAATATACGGAGAGTTTATCTAGTACACACAGAGAGGAAACTGGGACTGTACAAGCCGAGGGGGACCAGATTAAAACTTTTATCCCTTCTCTTAGGGCAGACACACTGAGATTCTGTATCACATACACACACAGATATTGTATAACATACATTACCTATTCTGTATCACACACACACACAGATCCTATATAACATACATTACCTATTCTGTATCACATACACACACAGATCCTATATAACATACATTACCTATTCTGTATCACACACACACACAGATCCTGTATAACATACATTACCTATCCTGTATCAAACACACACATATCCTATATAACATACATTACCTATTCTGTATCACACACACACAGATCCTATATACCATACATTACCTATTCTGTATCACATACACACATATCCTGTATAACATACATTACCTATTCTGTATCACACACACACACAGATCCTATATAACATACATTACCTATTCTGTATCACATACACACACAGATCCTATATAACATACATTACCTATTCTGTATCACACACACACACAGATCCTGTATAACATACATTACCTATCCTGTATCAAACACACACATATCCTATATAACATACATTACCTATTCTGTATCACACACACACACAGATCCTATATAACATACATTACCTATTCTGTATCACACACACACACAGATCCTGTATAACATACATTACCTATCCTGTATCAAACACACACATATCCTATATAACATACATTACCTATTCTGTATCACACACACACACAGATCCTATATAACATACATTACCTATTCTGTATCACATACACACATATCCTGTATAACATACATTACCTATTCTGTATCACACACACACACAGATCCTATATAACATACATTACCTATTCTGTATCACATACACACACAGAACCTGTATAACATACATTACCTATTCTGTATCACACACACACAGATCCTATATAACATACATTACCTATTCTGTATCACATACACACACAGATCCTATATAACATACATTACCTATTCTGTATCACATACACACACAGATCCTATATAACATACATGACCTATTCTGTATCACACACACACAGATCCTATATAACATACATTACCTATTCTGTATCACACACACAGATCCTGTATAACATACATTACCTATCCTGTATCAAACACACACATATCCTATATAACATACATTACCTATTCTGTATCACACACACAGATCCTATATAACATACATTACCTATTCTGTATCACATACACACAGATCATATATAACATACATTACCTATTCTGTATCACATACACACAGATCCTATATAACATACATTACCTATTCTGTATCACACACACACACAGATCCTATATAACATACATTACCTATTCTGTATCACATACACACAGATCATATATAACATACATTACCTATTCTGTATCACATACACACAGATCCTGTATAACATACATTACCTATTCTGTATCACATACACACAGATCATATATAACATACATTACCTATTCTGTATCACATACACACATATCCTGTATAACATACATTACCTATTCTGTATCACATACACACACAGATCCTATATAACATACATTACCTATTATGTATCACATACACACACAGATCCTATATAACATACATTACCTATTCTGTATCACACACACACAGATCCTATATAACATACATTACCTATTCTGTATCACATACACACAGATCCTATATAACATACATGACCTATTCTGTATCACATACACACACAGATCCTATATAACATACATGACCTATTCTGTATCACATACACACACAGATCCTATATAACATACATGACCTATTCTGTATCACACACACACAGATCCTATATAACATACATTACCTATTCTGTATCACATACACACACAGATCCTATATTACATACATTACCTATTCTGTATCACACACACACACAGATCCTATATAACATACATTACCTATTCTGTATCACATACACACAAAGATCCTATATAACATACATTACCTATTCTGTATCACGTACACACACAGATCCTGTATAACATACATTACCTATTCTGTATCACACACACAGATCCTATATAACATACATTACCTATTCTGTATCACATACACACAGATCCTATATAACATACATTACCTATTCTGTATCACACACACACACAGATCCTATATAACATACATTACCTATTCTGTATCACATACACACACAGATCCTATATAACATACATTACCTATTCTGTATCACATACACACACAGATCCTGTATAACATACATTACCTATTCTGTATCACACACACAGATCCTATATAACATACATTACCTATTCTGTATCACACACACACACAGATCCTATATAACATACATTACCTATTCTGTATCACATACACACAGATCCTGTATAACATACATGACCTATTCTGTATCACACACACACAGATCCTATATAACATACATGACCTATTCTGTATCACACACACACACAGATCCTATATAACATACATTACCTATTCTGTATCACACACACACAGATCCTATATAACATACATTACCTATTCTGTACCACACACAAATCCTATATAACATACATTACCTATTCTGTATCACACACACAGATCCTGTATAACATACATTACCTATCCTGTATCAAACACACACATATCCTATATAACATACATTACCTATTCTGTATCACACACAGATCCTATATAACATACATGACCTATTCTGTATCACACACACACAGATCCTATATAACATACATTACCTATTCTGTATCACACACACACAGATCCTATACAACAAACATTACCTATTCTGTATCACACACACACAGATCCTATATAACATACATTACCTATTCTGTACCACACACAGATCCTATATAACATACATTACCTATTCTGTATCACACACACAGATCCTATATAACATACATTACCTATCCTGTATCAAACACACACAGATCCTATATAACATACAGTACCTATTCTGAATCACACACACACAGATCCTATATAACATACATTACCTATTCTGTATCACATACACACAGATCCTGTATAACATACATTACCTATTCTGTATCACACACACACAGATCCTATATAACATACATTACCTATTCTGTATCACATACACACACAGATCCTATATAACATACATTACCTATTCTGTATCACACACACACCGATCCTATATAACATACATTACCTATTCTGTATCACACACACAGATCCTATATAACATACATTATCTATTCTGTATCACACACACACACACAGATCCTATATAACATACATTACCTATTCTGTATCACACACACAGATCCTGTAAAACATACATTACCTATTCTGTATCACACACACACAGATCCTATATAACATACATTACCTATTCTATATAACACACACACAGATCCTATATAACATACATTACCTATTCTGTATCACATACACACAGATCATATATAACATACATTACCTATTCTGTATCACACACACACAGATCCTATATACCATACATTACCTATTCTGTATCACATACACACATATCCTGTATAACATACATTACCTATTCTGTATCACACACACACACAGATCCTATATAACATACATTACCTATTCTGTATCACATACACACACAGATCCTATATAACATACATTACCTATTCTGTATCACACACACACACAGATCCTGTATAACATACATTACCTATCCTGTATCAAACACACACATATCCTATATAACATACATTACCTATTCTGTATCACACACACACACAGATCCTATATAACATACATTACCTATTCTGTATCACACACACACACAGATCCTGTATAACATACATTACCTATCCTGTATCAAACACACACATATCCTATATAACATACATTACCTATTCTGTATCACACACACACACAGATCCTATATAACATACATTACCTATTCTGTATCACACACACACACAGATCCTGTATAACATACATTACCTATCCTGTATCAAACACACACATATCCTATATAACATACATTACCTATTCTGTATCACACACACACACAGATCCTATATAACATACATTACCTATTCTGTATCACATACACACAGATCCTGTATAACATACATTACCTATTCTGTATCACACACACACACAGATCCTATATAACATACATTACCTATTCTGTATCACATACACACACAGATCCTGTATAACATACATTACCTATTCTGTATCACACACACACACAGATCCTATATAACATACATTACCTATTCTGTATCACATACACACACAGATCCTATATAACATACATTACCTATTCTGTATCACATACACACACAGATCCTATATAACATACATGACCTATTCTGTATCACACACACACAGATCCTATATAACATACATTACCTATTCTGTATCACACACACAGATCCTGTATAACATACATTACCTATCCTGTATCAAACACACACATATCCTATATAACATACATTACCTATTCTGTATCACACACACAGATCCTATATAACATACATTACCTATTCTGTATCACATACACACAGATCATATATAACATACATTACCTATTCTGTATCACATACACACAGATCCTATATAACATACATTACCTATTCTGTATCACACACACACACAGATCCTATATAACATACATTACCTATTCTGTATCACATACACACAGATCATATATAACATACATTACCTATTCTGTATCACATACACACAGATCCTGTATAACATACATTACCTATTCTGTATCACATACACACAGATCATATATAACATACATTACCTATTCTGTATCACATACACACATATCCTGTATAACATACATTACCTATTCTGTATCACATACACACACAGATCCTATATAACATACATTACCTATTATGTATCACATACACACACAGATCCTATATAACATACATTACCTATTCTGTATCACACACACACAGATCCTATATAACATACATTACCTATTCTGTATCACATACACACAGATCCTATATAACATACATGACCTATTCTGTATCACATACACACACAGATCCTATATAACATACATTACCTATTCTGTATCACATACACACATATCCTGTATAACATACATTACCTATTCTGTATCACACACACACAGATCCTATATAACATACATTACCTATTCTGTATCACATACACACACAGATCCTATATTACATACATTACCTATTCTGTATCACACACACACACACAGATCCTATATAACATACATTACCTATTCTGTATCACATACACACACAGATCCTATATAACATACATTACCTATTCTGTATCACGTACACACACAGATCCTGTATAACATACATTACCTATTCTGTATCACACACACAGATCCTATATAACATACATTACCTATTCTGTATCACATACACACAGATCCTATATAACATACATTACCTATTCTGTATCACACACACACACAGATCCTATATAACATACATTACCTATTCTGTATCACATACACACACAGATCCTATATAACATACATTACCTATTCTGTATCACATACACACACAGATCCTGTATAACATACATTACCTATTCTGTATCACACACACAGATCCTATATAACATACATTACCTATTCTGTATCACACACACACACAGATCCTATATAACATACATTACCTATTCTGTATCACATACACACAGATCCTGTATAACATACATGACCTATTCTGTATCACACACACACAGATCCTATATAACATACATGACCTATTCTGTATCACACACACACACAGATCCTATATAACATACATTACCTATTCTGTATCACACACACACAGATCCTATATAACATACATTACCTATTCTGTACCACACACAAATCCTATATAACATACATTACCTATTCTGTATCACACACACAGATCCTGTATAACATACATTACCTATCCTGTATCAAACACACACATATCCTATATAACATACATTACCTATTCTGTATCACACACAGATCCTATATAACATACATGACCTATTCTGTATCACACACACACAGATCCTATATAACATACATTACCTATTCTGTATCACACACACACAGATCCTATGCAACAAACATTACCTATTCTGTATCACACACACACAGATCCTATATAACATACATTACCTATTCTGTACCACACACAGATCCTATATAACATACATTACCTATTCTGTATCACACACACAGATCCTATATAACATACATTACCTATCCTGTATCAAACACACACAGATCCTATATAACATACAGTACCTATTCTGAATCACACACACACAGATCCTATATAACATACATTACCTATTCTGTATCACATACACACAGATCCTGTATAACATACATTACCTATTCTGTATCACACACACACAGATCCTATATAACATACATTACCTATTCTGTATCACATACACACACAGATCCTATATAACATACATTACCTATTCTGTATCACACACACACCGATCCTATATAACATACATTACCTATTCTGTATCACACACACAGATCCTATATAACATACATTATCTATTCTGTATCACACACACACACACAGATCCTATATAACATACATTACCTATTCTGTATCACACACACAGATCCTGTAAAACATACATTACCTATTCTGTATCACACACACACAGATCCTATATAACATACATTACCTATTCTATATAACACACACACAGATCCTATATAACATACATTACCTATTCTGTATCACATACACACAGATCCTATATAACATACATTACCTATTCTGTATCACATACACACACAGATCCTATATAACATACATTACCTATTATGTAACACATACACAGATCCTGTATAACATACATTACCTATTCTGTATCACATACACACACAAATCCTATATACCATACATTACCTATTCTGTATCACACACACACAGATCCTATATAACATACAATACCTATTCTGTATCACACATACACACAGATCCTGTATAACATACATTACCTATTCTGTATCACACACACACAGATCCTATATAACATACATGATTAATTCTGTATCACACACACACAGATACTGTATAACATACATGACCTATTCTGTATCACACACATACACACATATCCTGTATAACATACATTACCTATTCTGTATCACACAGACACACAGATCCTGTATAACATACATTACCTATTCTGTATCACATACACACACAGATCCTATATAATATACATTACCTATTCGGTATCACATACACACACAGATATTGTATAACATACATTACCTATTCTGTATAACACACACACAGATCCTTTATAACATACATTACCTATTCTGTATCACACACACACACAGATCCTATATACCATACATTACCTGTTCTGTATCACACACACACAGATCCTGTATAACATACATTACCTATTCTGTATCACACACACACACAGATCCTATATAACATACATTACCTATTCTGTATCACACACACACAGATCCTATATAACATACATTACCTATTCTGTATCACATACACACAGATCCTATATAACATACATTACCTATTCTGTATCACATACACACAGATCCTATATAACATACATTACCTATTCTGTATCACATACACACACAGATCCTATATAATATACATTACCTATTCGGTATCACATACACACACAGATATTGTATAACATACATTACCTATTCTGTATAACACACACACAGATCCTTTATAACATACATTACCTATTCTGTATCACACACACACACAGATCCTATATACCATACATTACCTGTTCTGTATCACACACACACAGATCCTGTATAACATACATTACCTATTCTGTATCACACACACACAGATCCTATATCACATACATTACCTATTCTGTATCACACACAGATCCTATATAACATACATTACCTATTCTGTATCACACACACACAGACCCTATATAACATACATTACCTATTCTGTATCACACACAGATCCTATATAACATACATTACCTATTCTGTATCACACACAGATCCTATATAACATACATTACCTATTCTGTATCACACACACACAGATCCTATATACCATACATTACCTATTCTTTATCACACACACACAGATCCTGTATAACATACATTACACACTGAGATCCTGTATCACATACACACACACAGATCCTATATAACACACATTAAATACACAGACCCTGTATAACATACATTATACACTGACATCCTGTATAACATACGCACTGCTTGGTCAGTACCTCAGATACAAGCACAACTCTGTACCCCTCTCACACTTACCCCTGATTCTCATAAAGAGGGATTCCCTCACTGACACAGAGGTAGCTAAACAGGTGTCTCTCTATAACTCACACACACTTACCCCTGATTCTCATACAGAGGGATTCCCTCACTGACACAGAGGTAGCTAAACACAGGGTCTCCCTGTAACTCACACACACTTACCCCTGATTCTCATACAGAGGGGTTCCCTCACTGACACAGAGGTAGCTAAACACAGGGGTCTCCCTGTAACTCACACACTTACCCCTGATTCTCATACAGAGGGATTCCCTCACTGACACAGAGGTAGATAAACACAGGGGTCTGCCTGTAACTCGCACACACTTACCCCTGATTCTCATACAGAGGGATTACCTCACTGACACAGAGGTAGATAAACACAGGGTCTCCCTGTAACTCACACACACTTACCCCTGATTCTCATACAGAGGGATTCCCTCACTGACACAGAGGTAGCTAAACACAGGGTCTCCCTGTAACTCACACACACTTACCCCTGATTCTCATACAGAGGGATTCCCTCACTGACACAGAGGTAGATAAACACAGGGGTCTCCCTGTAACTCACACACACTTACCCCTGATTCTTATACAGAGGGATTCCCTCACTGACACAGAGGTAGCTAAACACAGGGTCTCCCTGTAACTCACACACACTTACCCCTGATTCTCATACAGATGGATTCCCTCACTGACACAGAGGTAGCTAAACACAGGGTCTCCCTGTAACTCACACACACTTACCCCTAATTCTCATACAGAGGGATTCCCTCACTGACACAGAGGTAGCTAAACACAGGGTCTCCCTGTAACTCACACACACTTACCCCTGATTCTCATACAGAGGGATTCCCTCACTGACACAGAGGTAGATAAACACAGGGGTCTCCCTGTAACTCACACACACTTACCCCTGATTCTTATACAGAGGGATTCCCTCACTGACACAGAGGTAGCTAAACACAGGGTCTCCCTGTAACTCACACACACTTACCCCTGATTCTCATACAGAGGGATTCCCTCACTGACACAGAGGTAGCTAAACACAGGGTATCCCTGTAACTCACACACACTTACCCCTGATTCTCATACAGAGGGATTCCTTCACTGACACAGAGGTAGCTAAACACAGGGTCTCCCTGTAACTCACACACACTTACCCCTGATTCTCATACAGAGGGATTTCCTCTCTGACACAGAGGTAGATAAACACAGGGGTCTGCCTGTAACTCACACACTTACCCCTGATTCTCATACAGAGGGATTCCCTCACTGACACAGAGGTCTCCCTGTAACTCGCATACACTTACCCCTGATTCTCATACAGAGGGATTCCCTCACTGACACAGAGGTAGATAAACACAGGGTCTCCCTGTAAGTCACACACACTTACCCCTGATTCTTATACAGAGGGATTCCCTCACTGACACAGAGGTAGATAAACACAGGGGTCTCCCTGTAACTCACACACACTTACCCCTGATTCTCATAGAGAGGGATTCCCTCACTGACACAGAGGTAGCTAAACACAGGGTCTCCCTGTAACTCACACACACTTACCCCTGATTCTCATACAGAGGGATTCCCTCACTGACACAGAGGTCTCCCTGTAACTCGCACACACTTACCCCTGATTCTCATACAGAGGGATTCCCTCACTGACACAGAGGTAGATAAACACAGGGGTCTCCCTGTAACTCACACACACTTACCCCTGATTCTTATACAGAGGGATTCCCTCACTGACACAGAGGTCTCCCTGTAACTCGCACACACTTACCCCTGATTCTCATACAGAGGGATTCCCTCACTGACACAGAGGTAGATAAACACAGGGGTCTCCCTGTAACTCACACACACTTACCCCTGATTCTCATACAGAGGGATTCCCTCACTGACACAGAGGTAGCTAAACACAGGGGTCTGCCTGTAACTCACACACACTTACCCCTGATTCTCATACAGAGGGATTCCCTCACTGACACAGAGGTAGATAAACACAGGGGTCTCCCTGTAACTCACACACACTTACCCCTGATTCTCATACAGAGGGATTCCCTCACAAACAAAGAGGTAGCTAAACACAGGGGTCTCCCTGTAACTCACACACACTTACCCCTGATTCTCATACAGAGGGATTCCCTCACTGACACAGAGGTAGCTAAACAGAGGGTCTCCCTGTAACTCACACACACTTACCCCTTATTCTCATACAGAGGGATTCCCTCACTGACACAGAGGTAGCTAAACAGAGGGTCTCCCTGTAACTCACACACACTTACCCCTTATTCTCATACAGAGGGATTCCCTCACTGACACAGAGGTAGCTAAACACAGGGTCTCCCTGTAACTCACACACACTTAACCCTGATTCTCATACAGAGGGATTCCCTCACTGACACAGAGGTAGCTAAACACAGGGTCTCCCTGTAACTCACACACACTTACCCCTGATTCTCATACAGAGGGATTCCCTCACTTACACAGAGGTAGATAAACACAGGGTCTCCCTGTAACTCACACACACTTACCCCTGATTCTCATACAGAGGGATTCCCTCACTGACACAGAGGTAGCTAAACACTGGGGTCTCCCTGTAACTCGCACACACTTACCCCTGATTCTCATACAGAGGGATTCCCTCACAAACAAAGAGGTAGCTAAACACAGGAGTCTCCCTGTAACTCACACACACTTACCCCTGATTCTCATACAGAGGGATTTCCTCACTGACACAGAGGTAGCTAAACACAGGGGTCTGCCTGTAACTCACACACACTTGCCCCTGATTCTCATACTGAGGGATTCCCTCACTGACACAGAGGTAGATAAACACAGGGGTCTCCCTGTAACTCACACACACTTACGCCCTGATTCTCATACAGAGGGATTCCCTCACTGACACAGAGGTAGATAAACACAGGGGTCTGTCTGTAACTCACACACACTTACCCCTGATTCTCATACAGAGGGATTCCCTCACTGACACAGAGGTAGATAAACACAGGGGTCTCCCTGTAACTCACACACACTTACCCCTGATTCTCATACAGAGGGATTCCCTCACTGACACAGAGGTAGCTAAACACAGGGTCTGCCTGTAACTCACACACACTTACCCCTGATTCTCATACAGAGGGATTCACTCACTGACACAGAGATAGATAAACACAGGGGTCTCCCTGTAACTCACACACACTTACTCCTGATTCTCATACAGAGGGATTCCCTCACTGACACAGAGGTAGATAAACACAGGGGTCTCCCTGTAACTCACACACACTTACCCCTGATTCTCATACAGAGGGATTCCCTCACTGACACAGAGGTAGCTAAACACAGGGGTCTCCCTGTAACTCACACACACTTACCCCTGATTCTCATACAGAGCGATTCCCTCACTGAGACAGAGGTAGATAAACACAGGGGTCTCCCTGTATCTCACACACACTTACCCCTGATTCTCATACAGAGGGATTCCCTCACTGACACAGAGGTAGATAAACACAGGGTCTCCCTGTAACTCACACACACTTACCCCTGATTCTCATACAGAGGGATTCCCTCACTGACACAGAGGTAGCTAAACACAGGGTCTTCCTGTAACCACACACAGTTACCCCTGATTCTCATACAGAGGGATTCCCTCACTGACACAGAGGTAGCTAAACACAGGGGTCTCCCTGTAACTCACACACACTTACCCCCTGATTCTCATACAGAGGGATTCCCTCACTGACACAGTGGTAGCTAAACACAGGGGTCTCCCTGTAACTCACACACACTTACCCCTGATTCTCATACAGAGGGATTCCCTCACTGACACAGAGGTAGTTAAATACAGGGGTCTGCCTGTAATTCACACACACTTACCCCCTGATTCTCATACAGAGGGATTCCCTCACTGACACAGAGGTAGCTAAACACAGGGGTCTGCCTGTAACACACACACACTTACCCCTAATTCTCATACAGAGGGATTCCCTCACTGACACAGAGGTAGATAAACACAGGGGTCTCCCTGTAACTCACACACACTTACCCCGGATTCTCATACAGAGGGATTCCCTCACTGACACAGAAGTAGCTAAACACAGGGTCTCCCTGTATCTCACACACACTTACCCCTGATTCTCATACAGAGGGATTCCCTCACTGACACAGAGGTCTCCCTGTAACTCGCACACACTTACCCCTGATTCTCATACAGAGGGATTCCCTCACTGACACAGAGGCAGATAAACACAGGGGTCTGCCTGTAAATCACATACACTTACCCCTGATTCTCATACAGAGGGATTCCCTCACTGACACAGAGGTAGATAAACACAGGGTCTCCCTGTACCTCACACACACTTACCCCTGATTCTCATACAGAGGGATTCCCTCACTGACACAGAGGCACATAAACACAGGGTCTCCCTGTAACTCACACACTTACCCCTGATTCTCATACAGAGGGATTCCCTCACTGACACAGAGGTAGCTAAACACAGGGTCTCCCTGTAACTCACACACACTTACCCCTGATTCTCATACAGAGGGATTCCCTCACTGACACAGAGGTAGCTAAACACAGGGTCTCCCTGTATCTCACACACACTTACCCCTTATTCTCATACAGAGGGATTCCCTCACTGACACAGAGGTAGCTAAACACAGGGTCTCCCTGTAACTCACACACACTTACCCCTGATTCTCATACAGAGGGATTCCCTCACTGACACAGAGGTAGCTAAACACAGGGTCTCCCTGTAACTCACACACACTTACCCCTGATTCTCATACAGAGGGATTCCCTCACTGACACAGAGGTAGCTAAACACAGGGTCTCCCTGTAACTCAAACACACGTACCCCCTGATTCTCATACAGAGGGATTCCCTCACTGACACAGAGGTAGCTAAACACAGGGTCTCTCTGTAACTCACACACTTACCCCTGATTCTCATACAGAGGGATTCCCTCACTGACACAGAGGCAGATAAACACAGGGTCTCCCTGTAACTCACAGACACTTACCCCTGATTCTCATACAGAGGGATTCCCTCACTGACACAGAGGTAGCTAAACACAGGGGTCTGCCTGTAACTCACACACACTTACCCCTGATTCTCATACAGAGGGATTCCCTCACTGACACAGAGGTAGATAAACACAGGGTCTCCCTGTAACTCACACACACTTAACCCTGATTCTCATACAGAGGGATTCCCTCACTGACACAGAGGCAGATAAACACTGGCTCTCCCTGTAACTCACACACACTTACCCCTGATTCTCATACAGAGGGATTCCCTCACTGACACAGAGGTAGATAAACACAGGGGTCTCCCTGTAACTCACACACACTTACCCCTGATTCTCATACAGAGGGATTCCCTCACTGACACAGAGGTAGCTAAATACAGGGGTCTGCCTGTACCTCACACACACTTACCCCCTGATTCTCATACAGAGGGATTCCCTCACTGACACAGAGGTAGCTAAACACAGGGGTCTGCCTGTAACACACACACACTTACCCCTAATTCTCATACAGAGGGATTCCCTCACTGACACAGAGGTAGATAAACACAGGGGTCTCCCTGTAACTCACACACACTTACCCCGGATTCTCATACAGAGGGATTCCCTCACTGACACAGAAGTAGCTAAACACAGGGTCTCCCTGTATCTCACACCCACTTACCCCTGATTCTCATACAGAGGGATTCCCTCACTGACACAGAGGTCTCCCTGTAACTCGCACACACTTACCCCTGATTCTCATACAGAGGGATTCCCTCACTGACACAGAGGTAGCTAAACACAGGGGTCTGCCTGTAACTCACACACACTTACCCCTGATTCTCATACAGAGGGATTCCCTCACTGACACAGAGGTAGATAAACACAGGGTCTCCCTGTAACTCACACACACTTAACCCTGATTCTCATACAGAGGGATTCCCTCACTGACACAGAGGCAGATAAACACTGGCTCTCCCTGTAACTCACACACACTTACCCCTGATTCTCATACAGAGGGATTCCCTCACTGACACAGAGGTAGATAAACACAGGGGTCTCCCTGTAACTCACACACACTTACCCCTGATTCTCATACAGAGGGATTCCCTCACTGACACAGAGGTAGCTAAACACAGGGGTCTGCCTGTAACACACACACACTTACCCCTAATTCTCATACAGAGGGATTCCCTCACTGACACAGAGGTAGATAAACACAGGGGTCTCCCTGTAACTCACACACACTTACCCCGGATTCTCATACAGAGGGATTCCCTCACTGACACAGAAGTAGCTAAACACAGGGTCTCCCTGTATCTCACACCCACTTACCCCTGATTCTCATACAGAGGGATTCCCTCACTGACACAGAGGTCTCCCTGTAACTCGCACACACTTACCCCTGATTCTCATACAGAGGGATTCCCTCACTGACACAGAGGCCGATAAACACAGGGGTCTGCGTGTAAATCACACACACTTACCCCTGATTCTCATACAGAGGGATTCCCTCACTGACACAGAGGTAGCTAAACACAGGGTCTCCCTGTAACTCACACACACTTACCCCTGATTCTCATACAGAGGGATTCCCTCACTGACACAGAGGTAGCTAAACACAGGGTCTCCCTGTAACTCAAACACACTTACCCCCTGATTCTCATACAGAGGGATTCCCTCACTGACACAGAGGTAGCTAAACATAGGGGTCTGCCTGTAACTCACACACACTTACCCCTGATTCTCATACAGAGGGATTCCCTCACTGACACAGAGGTAGCTAAACACAGGGTCTCCCTGTAACTCACACACACTTAACCCTGATTCTCATACAGAGGGATTCCCTCACTGACACAGAGGCAGATAAACACTGGCTCTCCCTGTAACTCACACACACTTACCCCTGATTCTCATACAGAGGGATTCCCTCAATGACACAGAGGTAGATAAACACAGGGGTCTCCCTGTAACTCACACACACTTATCCCTGATTCTCATACAGAGGGATTCCCTCACTGACACAGAGGTAGCTAAACACAGGGGTCTCCCTGTAACTCACACACACTTACCCCTGATTCTCATACAGAGGGATTCCCTCACTGACACAGAGGTAGATAAACACAGGGGTCTCCCTGTAACTCACACACACTTACCCCTGATTCTCATACAGAGCGATTCCCTCACTGACACAGAGGTAGATAAACACAGGGGTCTCCCTGTAACTCACACACACTTACCCCTGATTCTCATACAGAGGGATTCCCTCACTGACACAGAGGTAGCTAAACACAGGGGTCTCCCTGTAACTCACACACACTTACCCCTGATTCTCATACAGAGGGATTCCCTCACTGACACAGAGGTAGATAAACACAGGGGTCTCCCTGTAACTCACACACACTTACCCCTGATTCTCATACAGAGCGATTCCCTCACTGACACAGAGGTAGATAAACACAGAGGTCTCCCTGTAACTCGCACACACTTACCCCTAATTCTCATACAGAGGGATTCCCTCACTGACACAGAGGTAGATAAACACAGGGGTCTCCCTGTAACTCACAC
Organism: Bombina bombina; assembly: GCF_027579735.1. NCBI lineage: Eukaryota > Metazoa > Chordata > Amphibia > Anura > Bombinatoridae > Bombina > Bombina bombina. The sequence continues at coordinate 30,097,753 of NC_069510.1, read as the reverse complement.
ACACTTACCCCGGATTCTCATACAGAGGGATTCCCTCACTGACACAGAAGTAGCTAAACACAGGGTCTCCCTGTATCTCACACACACTTACCCCTGATTCTCATACAGAGGGATTCCCTCACTGACACAGAGGTCTCCCTGTAACTCGCACACACTTACCCCTGATTCTCATACAGAGGGATTCCCTCACTGACACAGAGGCAGATAAACACAGGGGTCTGCCTGTAAATCACATACACTTACCCCTGATTCTCATACAGAGGGATTCCCTCACTGACACAGAGGTAGATAAACACAGGGTCTCCCTGTACCTCACACACACTTACCCCTGATTCTCATACAGAGGGATTCCCTCACTGACACAGAGGCACATAAACACAGGGTCTCCCTGTAACTCACACACTTACCCCTGATTCTCATACAGAGGGATTCCCTCACTGACACAGAGGTAGCTAAACACAGGGTCTCCCTGTAACTCACACACACTTACCCCTTATTCTCATACAGAGGGATTCCCTCACTGACACAGAGGCACATAAACACAGGGTCTGCCTGTAAATCACATACACTTACCCCTGATTCTCATACAGAGGGATTCCCTCACTGACACAGAGGTAGCTAAACACAGGGTCTCCCTGTATCTCACACACACTTACCCCTTATTCTCATACAGAGGGATTCCCTCACTGACACAGAGGTAGCTAAACACAGGGTCTCCCTGTAACTCACACACACTTACCCCTGATTCTCATACAGAGGGATTCCCTCACTGACACAGAGGTAGCTAAACACAGGGTCTCCCTGTAACTCACACACACTTACCCCTGATTCTCATACAGGGGGATTCCCTCACTGACACAGAGGTAGCTAAACACAGGGTCTCCCTGTAACTCACACACACTTACCCCTGATTCTCATACAGAGGGATTCCCTCACTGACACAGAGGTAGATAAACACAGGGTCTCCCTGTAACTCAAACACACTTACCCCCTGATTCTCATACAGAGGGATTCCCTCACTGACACAGAGGTAGCTAAACACAGGGTCTCTCTGTAACTCACACACTTACCCCTGATTCTCATACAGAGGGATTCCCTCACTGACACAGAGGTAGCTAAACACAGGGGTCTGCCTGTAACTCACACACACTTACCCCTGATTCTCATACAGAGGGATTCCCTCACTGACACAGAGGTAGATAAACACAGGGTCTCCCTGTAACTCACACACACTTAACCCTGATTCTCATACAGAGGGATTCCCTCACTGACACAGAGGCAGATAAACACTGGCTCTCCCTGTAACTCACACACACTTACCCCTGATTCTCATACAGAGGGATTCCCTCACTGACACAGAGGTAGATAAACACAGGGGTCTCCCTGTAACTCACACACACTTACCCCTGATTCTCATACAGAGGGATTCCCTCACTGACACAGAGGTAGCTAAATACAGGGGTCTGCCTGTACCTCACACACACTTACCCCCTGATTCTCATACAGAGGGATTCCCTCACTGACACAGAGGTAGCTAAACACAGGGGTCTGCCTGTAACACACACACACTTACCCCTAATTCTCATACAGAGGGATTCCCTCACTGACACAGAGGTAGATAAACACAGGGGTCTCCCTGTAACTCACACACACTTACCCCGGATTCTCATACAGAGGGATTCCCTCACTGACACAGAAGTAGCTAAACACAGGGTCTCCCTGTATCTCACACCCACTTACCCCTGATTCTCATACAGAGGGATTCCCTCACTGACACAGAGGTCTCCCTGTAACTCGCACACACTTACCCCTGATTCTCATACAGAGGGATTCCCTCACTGACACAGAGGTAGCTAAACACAGGGGTCTGCCTGTAACTCACACACACTTACCCCTGATTCTCATACAGAGGGATTCCCTCACTGACACAGAGGTAGATAAACACAGGGTCTCCCTGTAACTCACACACACTTAACCCTGATTCTCATACAGAGGGATTCCCTCACTGACACAGAGGCAGATAAACACTGGCTCTCCCTGTAACTCACACACACTTACCCCTGATTCTCATACAGAGGGATTCCCTCACTGACACAGAGGTAGATAAACACAGGGGTCTCCCTGTAACTCACACACACTTACCCCTGATTCTCATACAGAGGGATTCCCTCACTGACACAGAGGTAGCTAAATACAGGGGTCTGCCTGTACCTCACACACACTTACCCCCTGATTCTCATACAGAGGGATTCCCTCACTGACACAGAGGTAGCTAAACACAGGGGTCTGCCTGTAACACACACACACTTACCCCTAATTCTCATACAGAGGGATTCCCTCACTGACACAGAGGTAGATAAACACAGGGGTCTCCCTGTAACTCACACACACTTACCCCGGATTCTCATACAGAGGGATTCCCTCACTGACACAGAAGTAGCTAAACACAGGGTCTCCCTGTATCTCACACCCACTTACCCCTGATTCTCATACAGAGGGATTCCCTCACTGACACAGAGGTCTCCCTGTAACTCGCACACACTTACCCCTGATTCTCATACAGAGGGATTCCCTCACTGACACAGAGGCCGATAAACACAGGGGTCTGCGTGTAAATCACACACACTTACCCCTGATTCTCATACAGAGGGATTCCCTCACTGACACAGAGGTAGCTAAACACAGGGTCTCCCTGTAACTCACACACACTTACCCCTGATTCTCATACAGAGGGATTCCCTCACTGACACAGAGGTAGCTAAACACAGGGTCTCCCTGTAACTCAAACACACTTACCCCCTGATTCTCATACAGAGGGATTCCCTCACTGACACAGAGGTAGCTAAACATAGGGGTCTGCCTGTAACTCACACACACTTACCCCTGATTCTCATACAGAGGGATTCCCTCACTGACACAGAGGTAGCTAAACACAGGGTCTCCCTGTAACTCACACACACTTAACCCTGATTCTCATACAGAGGGATTCCCTCACTGACACAGAGGCAGATAAACACTGGCTCTCCCTGTAACTCACACACACTTACCCCTGATTCTCATACAGAGGGATTCCCTCACTGACACAGAGGTAGATGAACACAGGGGTCTCCCTGTAACTCACACACACTTACCCCTGATTCTCATACAGAGGGATTCCCTCACTGACACAGAGGTAGCTAAACAGAGGGGTCTCCCTGTAACTCACACACACTTACCCCTGATTCTCATACAGAGGGATTCCCTCACTGACACAGAGGTAGATAAACACAGGGGTCTCCCTGTAACTCACACACACTTACCCCTGATTCTCATACAGAGCGATTCCCTCACTGACACAGAGGTAGATAAACACAGGGGTCTCCCTGTAACTCACACACACTTACCCCTGATTCTCATACAGAGGGATTCCCTCACTGACACAGAGGTAGCTAAATACAGGGGTCTGCCTGTACCTCACACACACTTACCCCCTGATTCTCATACAGAGGGATTCCCTCACTGACACAGAGGTAGCTAAACACAGGGGTCTGCCTGTAACACACACACACTTACCCCTAATTCTCATACAGAGGGATTCCCTCACTGACACAGAGGTAGATAAACACAGGGGTCTCCCTGTAACTCACACACACTTACCCCGGATTCTCATACAGAGGGATTCCCTCACTGACACAGAAGTAGCTAAACACAGGGTCTCCCTGTATCTCACACCCACTTACCCCTGATTCTCATACAGAGGGATTCCCTCACTGACACAGAGGTCTCCCTGTAACTCGCACACACTTACCCCTGATTCTCATACAGAGGGATTCCCTCACTGACACAGAGGCCGATAAACACAGGGGTCTGCGTGTAAATCACACACACTTACCCCTGATTCTCATACAGAGGGATTCCCTCACTGACACAGAGGTAGCTAAACACAGGGTCTCCCTGTAACTCACACACACTTACCCCTGATTCTCATACAGAGGGATTCCCTCACTGACACAGAGGTAGCTAAACACAGGGTCTCCCTGTAACTCAAACACACTTACCCCCTGATTCTCATACAGAGGGATTCCCTCACTGACACAGAGGTAGCTAAACATAGGGGTCTGCCTGTAACTCACACACACTTACCCCTGATTCTCATACAGAGGGATTCCCTCACTGACACAGAGGTAGCTAAACACAGGGTCTCCCTGTAACTCACACACACTTAACCCTGATTCTCATACAGAGGGATTCCCTCACTGACACAGAGGCAGATAAACACTGGCTCTCCCTGTAACTCACACACACTTACCCCTGATTCTCATACAGAGGGATTCCCTCACTGACACAGAGGTAGATAAACACAGGGGTCTCCCTGTAACTCACACACACTTACCCCTGATTCTCATACAGAGGGATTCCCTCACTGACACAGAGGTAGCTAAACACAGGGGTCTCCCTGTAACTACACACACTTACCCCTGATTCTCATACAGAGGGATTCCCTCACTGACACAGAGGTAGATAAACACAGGGGTCTCCCTGTAACTCACACACACTTACCCCTGATTCTCATACAGAGCGATTCCCTCACTGACACAGAGGTAGATAAACACAGGGGTCTCCCTGTAACTCACACACACTTACCCCTGATTCTCATACAGAGGGATTCCCTCACTGACACAGAGGTAGCTAAATACAGGGGTCTGCCTGTAACTCACACACACTTACCCCCTGATTCTCATACAGAGGGATTCCCTCACTGACACAGAGGTAGCTAAACACAGGGGTCTGCCTGTAACACACACACACTTACCCCTAATTCTCATACAGAGGGATTCCCTCACTGACACAGAGGTAGATAAACACAGGGGTCTCCCTGTAACTCACACACACTTACCCCAGATTCTCATACAGAGGGATTCCCTCACTGACACAGAAGTAGCTAAACACAGGGTCTCCCTGTATCTCACACCCACTTATCCCTGATTCTCATACAGAGGGATTCCCTCACTGACACAGAGGTCTCCCTGTAACTCGCACACACTTACCCCTGATTCTCATACAGAGGGATTCCCTCACTGACACAGAGGCAGATAAACACAGGGGTCTGCCTGTAAATCACACACACTTACCCCTGATTCTCATACAGAGGGATTCCCTCACTGAAACAGAGGTAGATAAACACAGGGTCTCCCTGTACCTCACACAAACTTACCCCTGATTCTCATACAGAGGGATTCCCTCACTGACACAGAGGTAGCTAAACACAGGGTCTCCCTGTAACTCACACACAATTACCCCTGATTCTCATACAGAGGGATTCCCTCACTGACACAGAGGTAGCTAAACACAGGGTCTCCCTGTATCTCACACACACTTACCCCTTATTCTCATACAGAGGGATTCCCTCACTGACACAGAGGTAGCTAAACACAGGGTCTCCCTGCAACTCACACACACTTACCCCTGATTCTCATACAGAGGGATTCCCTCACTGACACAGAGGTAGCTAAACACAGGGTCTCCCTGTAACTCACACACACTTACCCCTAATTCTCATACAGAGGGATTCCCTCACTGACACAGAGGTAGCTAAACACAGGGTCTCCCTGTAACTCACACACACTTACCCCTGATTCTCATACAGAGGGATTCCCTCACTGACACAGAGGTAGCTAAACACAGGGTCTCCCTGTAACTCACACACACTTACCCCTGATTCTCATACAGAGGGATTCCCTCACTGACACAGAGGTAGCTAAACACAGGGTCTCCCTGTAACTCACACACACTTACCCCTGATTCTCATACAGAGGGATTCCCTCACTGACACAGAGGTAGCTAAACACAGGGTCTCCCTGTAACTCACACACACTTACCCCTGATTCTCATACAGAGGGATTCCCTCACTGACACAGAGGTAGCTAAACACAGGGTCTCCCTGTAACTCACACACAGTTACCCCCTGATTCTCATACAGAGGGATTCCCTCACTGACACAGAGGTAGCTAAACACAGGGGTCTGCCTGTAACTCACACACACTTACCCCTGATTCTCATACAGAGGGATTCCCTCACTGACACAGAGGTAGCTAAACACAGGGTCTCCCTGTAACTCACACACACTTACCCCCTGATTCTCATACAGAGGGATTCCCTCACTGACACAGAGGTAGCTAAACACAGGGGTCTGCCTGTAACTCACACACACTTACCCCTGATTCTCATACAGTGGGATTCCCTCACTGACACAGAGGTAGCTAAACACAGGGTCCCCCTGTAACTCACACACACTTACCCCTGATTCTCATACAGAGGGATTCCCTCACTGACACAGAGGCAGATAAACACTGGCTCTCCCTGTAACTCACACACACTTACCCCTGATTCTCATACAGAGGGATTCCCTCACTGACACAGAGGTAGATAAACACAGGGTCTCCCTGTAACTCACACACACTTACCCCTGATTCCCATACAGAGGGATTCCCTCACTGACACAGAGGTAGATAAACACAGGGTCTCCCTGTAACTCACACACACTTACCCCTGATTCTCATACAGAGGGATTCCCTCACTGACACATAGGTAGCTAAACACAGGGTCTCCCTGTAACTCACACACACTTACCCCTGATTCTCATACAGAGGGATTCCCTCACTGACACAGAGGTAGCTAAACACAGGGGTCTCCCTGTAACTCACACACTTACCCCTGATTCTCATACAGAGGGATTCCCTCACTGACACAGAGGTAGCTAAACACAGGGGTCTCCCTGTAACTCACACACACTTACCCCTGATTCTCATACAGAGGGATTCCCTCACTGACACAGAGGTAGATAAACACAGGGGTCTCCCTGTAACTCACACACACTTACCCCTGATTCTCATACAGAGGGATTCCCTCACTGACACAGAGGTAGCTAAACACAGGGGTCTCCCTGTAACTCACACACACTTACCCCTGATTCTCATACAGAGGGATTCCCTCACTGACACAGAGGTAGCTAAACACAGGGGTCTCCCTGTAACTCACACACACTTACCCCTGATTCTCATACAGAGGGATTCACTCACTGACACAGAGGTAGCTAAACACAGGGTCTCTCTGTAACTCACACACACTTACCCCTGATTCTCATACAGAGGGATTCCCTCACTAACACAGAGGTAGCTAAACACAGGGTCTCCCTGTAACTCACACACACTTACCCCTGATTCTCATACAGAGGGATTCCCTCACTGACACAGAGGTAGCTAAACACAGGGTCTCCCTGTAACTCACACACACTTACCCCTGATTCTCATACAGAGGGATTCCCTCACTGACACAGAGGTAGCTAAACACAGGGTCTCCCTGTAACTCACACACACTTACCCCCTGATTCTCATACAGAGGGATTCCCTCACTGACACAGAGGTAGCTAAACACAGGGGTCTGCCTGTAACTCACACACACTTACCCCTGATTCTCATACAGAGGGATTCCCTCACTGACACAGAGGTAGCTAAACACAGGGTCTCCCTGTAACTCACACACACTTACCCCTGATTCTCATACAGAGGGATTCCCTCACTGACACAGAGGCAGATAAACACTGGCTCTCCCTGTAACTCACACACACTTACCCCTGATTCTCATACAGAGGGATTCCCTCACTGACACAGAGGTAGATAAACACAGGGTCTCCCTGTAACTCACACACACTTACCCCTGATTCTCATACAGAGGGATTCCCTCACTGACACAGAGGTAGATAAACACAGGGTCTCCCTGTAACTCACACACACTTACCCCTGATTCTCATACAGAGGGATTCCCTCACTGACACAGAGGTAGATAAACACAGGGTCTCTCTGTAACTCACACACACTTACCCCTGATTCTCATACAGAGGGATTCCCTCACTAACACAGAGGTAGCTAAACACAGGGTCTCCCTGTATCTCACACACACTTACCCCTGATTCTCATACAGAGGGATTCCCTCACTGACACAGAGGTAGCTAAACACAGGGTCTCCCTGTAACTCACACACACTTACCCCTGATTCTCATACAGAGGGATTCCCTCACTGACACAGAGGTAGATAAACACAGGGTCTCCCTGTAACTCACACACACTTACCCCTGATTCTCATACAGAGGGATTCCCTCACTGACACAGAGGTAGATAAACACAGGGTCTCTCTGTAACTCACACACACTTACCCCTGATTCTCATACAGAGGGATTCCCTCACTAACACAGAGGTAGCTAAACACAGGGTCTCCCTGTATCTCACACACACTTACCCCTGATTCTCATACAGAGGGATTCCCTCACTGACACAGAGGTAGCTAAACACAGGGTCTCCCTGTAACTCACACACACCCCTGATTCTCATACAGAGGGATTCCCTCACTGACACAGAGGCAGATAAACACAGGGTCTCCCTGTAACTCACACACACTTACCCCTGATTCTCATACAGAGGAATTCCCTCACTGACACAGAGGCAGATAAACACAGGGTCTCCCTGTAACTCACACACACTTACCCCTGATTCTCATACAGAGGGATTCCCTCACTGACACAGAGGTAGCTAAACACAGGGTCTCCCTGTAACTCACACACACTTACCCCTGATTCTCATACAGAGGGATTCCCTCACTGACACAGAGGTAGCTAAACACAGGGTCTCCCTGTAACTCACACACACTTACCCCTGATTCTCATACAGAGGGATTCCCTCACTGACACAGAGGTAGATAAACACAGGGTCTCCCTGTAACTCACACACACTTACCCCTGATTCTTATACAGAGGGATTCCCTCACTGACACAGAGGTAGATAAACACAGGGTCTCCCTGTAACTCACACACACTTACCCCTGATTCTTATACAGAGGGATTCCCTCACTGACACAGAGGTAGATAAACACAGGGTCTCCCTGTAACTCACACACACTTACCCCTGATTCTCATACAGAGGGATTCCCTCACTGACACAGAGGTAGCTAAACACAGGGTCTCCCTGTAACTCACACACACTTACCCCTGATTCTCATACAGAGGGATTCCCTCACTGACACAGAGGTAGCTAAACACAGGGTCTCCCTGTAACTCACACACACTTACCCCTGATTCTCATACAGAGGGATTCCCTCACTGACACAGAGGTAGATAACACAGGGTCTCCCTGTAACTCACACACACTTACCCCTGATTCTCATACAGAGGGATTCCCTCACTGACACAGAGGTAGATAACACAGGGTCTCCCTGTAACTCACACACACTTACCCCTGATTCTCATACAGAGGGATTCCCTCACTGACACAGAGGTAGATAACACAGGGTCTCCCTGTAACTCACACACACTTACCCCTGATTCTCATACAGAGGGATTCCCTCACTGACACAGAGGTAGCTAAACACAGGGGTCTCCCTGTAACTCACACACACTTACCCCTGATTCTCATACAGAGGGATTCCCTCACTGACACAGAGGTAGCTAAACACAGGGTCTCCCTGTAACTCACACACACTTACCCCTGATTCTCATACAGAGGGATTTCCTCACTGACACAGAGGTAGCTAAACACAGGGGTCTGCCTGTAACACACACACACTTACCCCTGATTCTCATACAGAGGGATTCCCTCACTGACACAGAGGTAGATAACACAGGGTCTCCCTGTAACTCACACACACTTACCCCTGATTCTCATACAGAGGGATTCCCTCACTGACACAGAGGTAGCTAAACACAGGGTTCTCCCTGTAACTGACACACAGGTGCAGGTGACAGCCTCCAGTGAGACCCAGCAGTTATGGGAGGGGCTAGAGTGACAGTCACTGGCGCCCCGGGGAGCGGGAAATTCAGTCTCTGTAACTCACCCCGTGATACACGGTAAAGCCAGCAGCTGTACTCCCAGTGATACTAATACGTCATAATTACAGGTATATCCCTTCACACAACGTCACAGTATTAACACTACACACACAAACAGTACACGCTGATGAAAAAAACATACACATTACACAGTTATTAACTATGCCATATATTTATATATATATATATATCAACATTTTAAATACTATAAATGTGCACAACACAAATAAATCCCTCACTATAGTGTATAATATAACTTTTTGTGCGTTATTCCAATGTGCAATTTGCTATTTTGAACAGCAGGTGGTGCTATAGCATTATCTACCTTCCAAACAACTTACTAAGAGTTAGAAGTATGTTTCTGTTTAGTGACAGTTTAGTGACACAGCATGTCACGTGTTAGTGTCTACTTTAGCTGCAGATAAATATGACACATTTACCCTTCACAGTATGTGATATACAATTTAGAAATGTGTTTGTTGTTAATTGCTCAAAATAAAATTCCTTCATTGTAGATCAGAAGTAACTGAAATTCACTGTACAAGTGACCAATATGCATTAATACCAGGTGTGTCTATCAATTTCAGCAGAAGAGCCATTGTGGGTTTAATTCACCATTTAGGGCTGCCAAGTCAGCTTTATAACTGAAACAAAAATACATTTTTTATATATATATATATATATATATATATATATATATATATATATACATATACATACGCACGCACACACACACATATATATATACATACGCACGCACACACACACACACATATATATATATATATATATACATATACATACGCACGCACACACACACACACACACATATATATATATATATATATATATATATACACATATACATACACACACACACATATATTATTATTATACTTTATTTATGAAGCGCCATCATATTCCGCAGCGCTGTCCATGGATACAGATTATTTAAATAAAACAATAGTATAAAACTTCTAAGACTAAGAGACAGGACAGAATTTACAAACACATACAGGAGGAATCGAGGGCCCTATTCCCGTGGGAACTTACAATCTAGAAGGGTAGGAGTTTGGGAAACATGAGGTGAGGACTGCAAGAGTGAGAAAGATGTTAAACGACCAGTCAACACAGTAGATTTGCATAATCAACAAATGCAAGCTAACAAGACAATGCAATAGCACTTAGTCTGAACTTCAAATAATTAGTAGATTTTTTAATTTTAAAAGTTATGTCTTTTTCCACTCCCCCTGTACCATGTGACAGCCATCAGCCAATCACAAATGCGTACACGTACCATGTGACAGCCATCAGCCATTTACAAATGCATACATACTTATTCTTGCACATGCTCAGTAGGAGCTGGTGACTGAAAAAGTTTAAATATAAAAAGACTGTGCACATTTAGTTAATGGAAGTAAATTGGAAAGTTGTTTAAAATGGTATGCACTATCTGAATAATGAAAGTTTAATTTTGATTGAGTGTCCCTTTAATGCAGAGTTAGAGGAGGGAAATGTTGTTAGGTGAAAGGAATATTATTGAGTTGGGTGGTAGGCTTCTCTGAACAGAAAAGTCTTCAGAGAGCATTTAAAGGAAGAAAGATTTGGGCAAAGCCTGACAGCACGAGGGAGAGTGTTCCAGAGGGTAGGTGCTGCACGACAGAAGTCCTGCAGTCTAGCATGAGAGGAGGTGATGTGTATATATACACATATACATACGCACACGCACACACATATATATATGTATATATATATATACACATATACATACGCACACACACACATACTGTATATATATATGTATACACACACACACATATATACACATATACACACGCACACACACACATATATATATATATATATATATATATATATATATATATATATATACACATATACATACGAACACACACACACACACACATATATATATATATATATATATATATATATATATATATATATATATATATATATATATATACACATATACATACGCACACACACATATATACACACACACACACACACACACACATTGCATTATTCAGCTTAGTTTGGCTAATTTCATAGAGTTAGGACCAGTCTTTTATGGGACACCTTGTAAGTGGTGACTGGCTGAGCAGAATATGGCCATATTGTGTGACTAAGATCCCATCTTTATTTAAAAAATGTTGAAATATTGGGAAGGCAATTTTTTGCAGTAAAAAGACAAAAAGGAAAAAAGTTTGAATATGTGAAATAATGTGTGGTCTCATGTGTTTGGAGGTGCGCCAATTCCTGTGTCTAAATTATATTTATTTTGGTCACTTTGGCAGCACTCCCACAATATGTGCATTTTAAAAACATATGCTTTCATTAGATGTGCCTGATCATAATTTCTTTCTGATTTATCACTAGGGTACTGACCAAAGTCCTTTGATTTAAAGCACTCCACCCAGTTCAGGTGTGTTCCATACTATGTTATTTAACTGTGTATATATAAAGCCAGGAAGCCTCATCCCATGCAGTCTGGGTGAGTGGTATAGTATTGTAATTTTGGAATTTCTCTTTGGTATATTAGAATTGTATTGGCTACTTTTATAGTATTAGGATATATTGGGAAAGCAATTTTTTGCAGCATTAAGAGATATGTTTGAAATATGTGAAATAATATGTAGCCAGGAAGCCTCATCCCATGCAGCCTGGATGAGAGGTTTGAAATTTTACTTTGATATATTAAAAATTGCATTATTCAGCTTAGTTTGGCTAATTTCATAGAGTTAGGACCAGTCTTTTATGGGACACCTTGTAAGTGGTGACTGGCTGAGCAGAATATGGCCATATTGTGTGACTAAGATCCCATCTTTATTTAAAAAAGGTTGAAATATTGGGAAGGCAATTTTTTGCAGTAAAAAGACAAAAAGGAAAAAAGTTTGAATATGTGAAATAATGTGTGGTCTCATGTGTTTGGAGGTGCGCCAATTCCTGTGTCTAAAATATATATATATACACATATACATACGCACACACACACACATATATATTTATATACACATATACATACGCACACACACACATATATATATATACACACATATACATATGCACATGCACACACATATATATATATATATATACACATATACATACGCACACACACACATATATATATATATACACATATACATACGCACACACACACATATATACACACACACACACACACACACACACATATATATATATATATATATATATATATATATATATATATATACATACACACACATATATATATATACACACATACATACGTACACACATATATATATATACACACATATACATACGCACACACACACACATATATATATATATATATATACACATATACATACGCACACACACACACACATATACATACGCACACACACATATATATATGTATATACACACACACATATATACACACACACATATATATATATATATATATATATATATCAGCCAAAAAGAAGTGCACTATCAGGACTTTCACAACAAACGGAGTTACTTTATTTGTAACGTTTTCGGAGGTCTCGCCTCCTTCATCAGCATAAATCAAAAGTACAATAAACACATTTAAATAGTGAAACACTCACACTCTCCACTTCAAACCATACCCCCTTGTTTGGTGCCAAACACTCGATGCTGGAACGCATACTGCGTTCCACCGGTATTGCGAGCCGGAAGCAGTGCGCCACGTCACTTCCGGTTTGCATACTCAAAGAAACCCCATTAGGGAGCAACCCCCCATATGCAAATTCAAACAGTTATAAAAAAAAACAAATTTGGAACAGTGATTACTCATGGGGATTCAACACTATATCAATAGCATATGGCACATAAGTTAAACCATCACACCCACACCACATCCACACATACTACAAGAATCACATATCACTAAAAGGAATACCTAAAACGAAAAAGAAAATATTAAAAACAAATTGTCGTCAGGGTCCATATATTCAATAATATGGTACCCCGTAGGGTAGTGTCTCTACTGTATGAGTTCCAGGTTTGCATAATAAGCAACAGCAAACACAATTTTTCTTGTGATGCAATCAACCAGATGACTGCTATCTCACAAAACTATCTTCTTTCTTCTTTGGATTTTTTGTTCCAGGCCATTGCTTGTTGGTGTCATGTCAGTCCACTATAAGATCCTTCTCTTGGTGAGATATCCTCCTGTGACCCTTACAGTCTCCATCTAGTGCATCTTCTGAGTTACATAGACCTTGAGAATACCGTCCCTTCATAGATGTTACCGGATCCATAACTGGTCCTTCTTGTTTGTACCTTGACGTGTATTCAATCACTGTCATTGTACCCATATGTTGTAATCCTAGCGACTTGTGCCATACGAGCTTGACATACCTTATAGTGAATTACCGGTTATGCGTGTAGAGAGATGGTAACACAAAGCACCACTACCTGACTTCCACACACAGGCAATGGGAATGACACAGACCCCCCTGCCTGGTGCTGTGTACCAACGTGGTTGGGAAAACCCACCAAAGGAGACCACACGCCACTGTAATCACAGAGTCATGGTAGTATAGGTGCCGTACCCCTGGATTGTACCACACATTACAACCGCACTATGTTAAGGCTTTAAAGTCAGGTGCTGTATTGAGGCCCCCTGGGTGCACTGTTCCTAATCGATACATCCACTGTGCCTCCCGCTGAAGGAGTATCTTGCTCCTGTCACCTCCCCTATCCAGAGGGGGGACATGATCAATCAGCGTATATCTTATTGATGCAACAGAATGATTGTGCTGTGCACAGTGCCTCGCTACGGGTTGATCCGAGTCCCCAGATTTAAGTGCCACACGGATGGAATATCGGTGATTTGCCATTCTTTCCCTAAATGTGCCCGTCATTTTCCCAAAGTAAAAACGAGAACAGGGACAAACCAAGAGATATATGACAAATGTAGTTGTGCATGTTATAGAATGCCGAATGCCAAATAGCCTATTAGTGTGCGGATGATGAAATGTTTTCGTAATGATGAGTCCGTTACAGGTAGTGCACCCTAGGCATCGATAAGATCCCCTGATAATAATGTGAGTCTTGGGTCTATAACTTGCTCTCGGGTCAGTCCTGACAAGTAAGTCACGTAAATTTGTCTGTGTCTGTAGTTATGATGGGCCAATGTGTCCGTAAAGATTGTCCTGCATTTCTGGTAGTAGGAGAGAAGGTAGTAGCCATGATTAACTTTTCATCTGTGGTGTGCCTTTGTTTCTTAGCCAGCAATTGTGCCTGTGTATATTGTGACACCTCATCAATCATTTCCTTGATATGATGTGTCTTGTAACCCCTCTCTGCAAACTTTTCTCCCATCTCCGACAACTGGGAGGCTCCCATAGTGGGGTCTGAATTATTACGCACAGTTCTAATTAGTTGTGACTTAAGTATGCCCTTTAATAAACCGGAAGTGACGTGGCGCACTGCTTCCGGCTCGCAATACCGGTGGAACGCAGTATGCGTTCCAGCATCGAGTGTTTGGCGCCAAACAAGGGGGTATGGTTTGAAGTGGAGAGTGTGAGTGTTTCACTATTTAAATGTGTTTATTGTACTTTTGATTTATGCTGATGAAGGAGGCGAGACCTCAGAAAACGTTACAAATAAAGTAACTCCGTTTGTTGTGAAAGTCCTGAGAGTGCACTTCTTTTTGGCTGATATATTACTACAAAGCTGCACCCAAGCGGTCTCCTTACTGAGGGCAAGATCTGGTATTTGGATACTTATATTGAGGACCATGCGTGCCCCTTCTGTTTAACCTTACTACTCAAACCATCTAGTTTTGGGTCTACTCACTGTTCATTTGTTTCAATCTTTCAGGATTTGCAATTTTTCCTGTTACCTGCTTCCTATCTCTAGGATCTTTTTTCATTTTGCATCTACCATGTCATCTCAAGGGGATGGCCATCAGGATACACCTGACGTCACTGTGGAAATGGTTGAGGATCCGGCAGGACAAGCCAGGGCAGCACAAACAGGGACTGCTTCCTATACTCAGGATGATGCTGACCGCATTCTGTTCTCCCCATTATCCAGAACAACTGGTGAGACTCCCTTAAATTTATATTTCGCACTATTAAAGCTTAAGAAACGTGAAATAGATTTATCCTTGCACGGCAGTTATCTCTCAGACTATCATAGGACTGGGCATATACCAAGGGGATTTAGAGTGCATAATATTCCAACAATTGGTAGAGAAAATCCTGAATTTAGGAAAAAATGGTGCTACATTTTAAATAAATGCTCTTTAGACCTAATTCTGTTAGTTATTGAGGAGGTCACATCTATCCTTGCTAAAGTCAAAATAGAAATTCAACAATTTGAAACTACACATAGTGCATCACTTGCTAATGATCAACAAGAGAATTGGTTGTCTAAAATCAGTACACAGATTGAAAAATATAAAAATGATTTAATTATATTTAAAAATAGAAAATTAGAAGCTGTGAACTCAGACTACACACAAGGCAAGGTTTATAAATGGCTCACAGGCACTAGAGAAATTCAACCTAGAAGGAGACAACGTGACAGACGTGTACGCTTTGACATGGTTGACACAAGTGGGGCAGAGTCCACAGACACAGAGAGACCACATAGTATTAGATCTTATGCCTCACCAGGACCGGTAGATACATTCGAACAATACAGTACACAATCCACCCCTAGACATTTTTTAGGGGTCACTACACAGTCACAGGGAGGCACCATTCTAGACCCCATATCAGGCGGGAGGGGACCAAGACACAAACCTCCAAGAAGGGGGAGACGCAGAATGCAGTAATTAATTTAAGCTCCCACGTTCTGTCAGCTTGTGAAATACAACTGCTCAATAAGGGACTTTTATTTGTCCCCAGTACTGTGACTACTGAATATGAGCAAAGGTTGGACGTGCACAAACTGAACAGAACTTTGAAACTCAAGGAGTTCTTTCAAAACTCAATGACTGACAGCCCGAAAACATCTATAGAACGTAATTGCCATGTACAAAGCACATTTGAACCTGTCAACTGTAGCGCCAGCACAAAAACCTTCATACGTATGGTCTCCCAAGACCTAGACTGGGAAAGGGAACATACAATATGGAAACACAACCTCACGTCAGAAGAAAGGAGGGCCATTGCAACACTCCAGAATGACACTTCCCTTATAATAAGGCCGGCAGACAAGGGAGGGGCCATTGTCCTCCTTGATTACCATAATTATAGGGATGACATTATGATTCAACTCTCTGACACATCCACCTACATGACATTGACGTCTGACCCGACAGTGACATTCAAGAAACAACTGGACGACCTTATATGTATGGGTTGTGAACAGGGTTTTATCTCAGAGCACATAAAGAAATTTTGCATCACACCGTTTCCTAGGATACCAATTCTCTACACGATCCCGAAGGTCCATAAGAACTGAGAGAGACCTCCGGGACGCCCCATTGTTTCTGCTGTGAATTCCTTGTTTCAACCGGTGGCGCAATATATTGATCTGCTACTACAGCCGATTGTGAAGGATACACAGTCTTTTTTGCTTGATACTAGTAAGTTTATTCGACTGTTGGGGGCTGTTCACGTCCAACCGGGTGACATTTTGGTCACCATGGATGTGAACAGCCTCTACACAATCATTCCACACACGGAAGGGTTGGAAGCAGTTAAGGAACATCTCATCAATAACCTCCTTTATGAGGGACCCCCTGTTGAGTATCTATTGACATTGGTAGACTTTTGTCTACGTAAGAATTATTTCAGATTTGAAGAAAAAATTTTCTTGCAAGTAGCAGGCACTGCCATGGGATCATCCATGGCCCCCTCTTACGCAAACATCTTTATGTCACACTTTGAAAATCTATACCTATGGGGTAAATGTGATACACCTATTGCATTTTACCGTAGGTATATAGATGACATTTTCCTGATTTGGAGAGGGGGCCTGG